>NW_028166533.1:548234-554497 GCF_964263955.1 Coregonus lavaretus
GGAGATGGAACCTTGGCATGACTGGAGGGAGATGGAACCTTGGTATGGCTGGAGGGAGATGGAACCTTGGCATGACTGGAGGGAGATGGAACCTTGGCATGACTGGAGGGAGATGGAACCTTGGTATGACTGGAGGGAGATGGAACCTTGGCATGACTGGAGGGAGATGGAACCTTGGCATGGCTGGAGGGAGATGGAACCTTGGTATGGCTGGAGGGAGATGGAACCTTGGCATGACTGGAGGGAGAAGGAACCTTGGCATGGCTGGAGGGAGATGGAACCTTGGTATGACTGGAGGGAGATGGAACCTTGGCATGACTGGAGGGAGATGGAACCTTGGCATGACTGGAGGGAGATAGAACCTTGGTATGACTGGAGGGAGATGGAACCTTGGCATGACTGGAGGGAGATGGAACCTTGGCATGACTGGAGGGAGATGGAACCTAGCTAGATCACAAACTCAAAACATTATCTTGTTGCTAGTCAATGTCCCTAAAAAACGTCCCACTGGCATTCAGTATAATGTAGGCCTAACAACTACACCTGCCCACGTGTTACAGTTAGTCCCGGTCTCCCCTATGCATTCAACGACATTGGCAAGCGCTAACACGCATAAACCATGCCGCTGCTAACAACTCTGCTTCTAAAATGGTGCAGTTCACTAATTTTGGGGTTTGAGTGGCAAGTGTACATTAGAAAGCTCTGTGATCCTCCTCTTTTAACACTGCCCATTAAAACTGCTTTCAATGGTTTTTTTCTTCCTGCGACTGCATTAAGAATGTTGTAGGCTACAACAAATATGTTTCCATTAACTTGTCAAGTACATTTTTGTTGACATTTAGAAAGTTCGCATAGAAAATCAATCAATCAATCAAATTTGATTTATAAAGCCGTTTTTACACCAGCAGATGTCACAAAGTGCTTATACAGAAACCCAGCCTAAAACCACAAACAGCAAGCAAAGCAGATGTAGAAGCACGGTGGCTAGGAAAAACTCAGTAGAAAGGCAGAAACCTAGGAAGAAACCTAGAGAGGAACCAGGCTCTTCTGTATGTGCTGGGTGGAGATTATAACAGTACGTGGCCATTAAGGCAAGATTTTTCTCCAAGATGTTCAAACGTTCGTAGATGACCAGAAGGGTCAACTAATAATCACAGTGGTTGTAGAGGTTGCAACAGGTCAGTACATCAGGAGTAAATGTCACTTGGCTTTTCATAGCCGGGCATTTAGAGGTTGAAATAGCAGATGCGGTAGAGAGAGAGAGATAGTTGAAAACAGCAGGTCTGGGACAAGGTAGCATGTCTGGTGAACAGGTCAGGGTTCCATAGCCGCAGGCAGAAGAGTTGAAACTGGAGCAGCAGCACGACCAGGTGAACTGGGGACAGCCAGGAGTCATCAGGTCAGGTAATCCTGAGGCATGGTCCTAGGGCTCAGGTTCTCCGGGATGGGAGGGAGAGAGGGAGAGAGAGATAATTAGAGGGAGCATATTTAAATTCACACAGGACACCGGATAAGACAGGAGAATTACCCAAGATATAACAGACTGACCCTAGCCCCCCGGCACAAAACTATTGCAGCATAGATACTGGAGGCTGAGACAGGGGGGTCAGGAGACACTGTGGCCCCGTCCGACGATACCCCCGGACAGGGCCAACCAGGCAGGATATAACCCCACCCACTTTGCCAAAGCACAGCCCCCACACCACCAGAGGGATATCAACAGACCACCAACTTACTACCCTGATACAAGGCTGAGTATAGCCCACGGAGATCTCCTCCACTGCACAAGCCCGAGGGGGAAGATCACGTCAGTGACTCAACCCACTCAAGTGATAAACCCCTCCTAGGGATGGCATGGAAAGCACCAGTAAGCCAGTGACTCAGCCCCCGTAATATGGTCAGAGTCAGAGAATCCCAATGGAGAGACGGGAACCGGCCAGGCAGAGACAGCAAGGGCGGTTTGTCGCTCCAGTGCCTTGCCGTTCACCTTTGCACCCCTGGGCCAGACTACACTCAATCATAGGACCTACTGAAGAGATGAGTCTTCAGTAAAGACTTAAAGGTCGAGAGCGAGTCTGCGTCTCTCACATGGATAGGCAGACCCATTTTATAAAAATGTAGCTCTATAGGAGAAAGCCCTGCCTCCAGCTGTTTGCTTAGAAATTCTAGGGACAATAAGGAGGCCTGCGTCTTGTGACCGTAGCGTATGTGTAGGTATGTATGGCAGGACCAAATCGGAGAGATAGGTAGGAGCAAGCCCATGTAATGCTTTGTAGGTTAGCAGTAAAACCTTGAAATCAGCCGTAGCCTTAACAGGAAGCCAGAGGCTAGCACTGGAGTAATATGATAAAAAATGTTGGTTCTAGTCAAGATTCTAGCAGCTGTGTTTAGCACTAACTGAAGTTTATTTAGTGCTTTATCCGGGTAGCCGGAGAGTAGAGCATTGCAGTAGTCTAATCTAGAAGTGACAAAAGCATGGATTAGTTTTTCTGCATAATTTCTGGACAAAAGGTTTCTGATTTTTGCAATGTTACGAAGATGGAAAAAAGCTGTCCTTTAAATATTAATGTTCGTCAAAAGAGAGATCAGGGTCCAGAGTAACGCCAATGTCCTTCACAGTTTTATTTGAGACGACTGTACAACCATCAGGATTAATTGTCAGATCCAACAGCAGATCTGTTTGTTTCTTGGGACCTAGAACTAGCATCTCTGTTTTGTCCGAGTTTAAAAGTAAAACATTTGCCACCATCCACTTCCTTATGTCTGAAACACAGGCTTCCAGGGTAGGCAATGTTAAGGCTTCACCAAGTTTCATCGAAATGTACAGCTGTGTGTCGTCCGCATAGCAATGAAAGTTAACATTGTGTTTCCAAATGACATCACCAAGAGGTAGAATATATAATGAAAACAATAGTGGTCCTAAAACGGAACCTTGAGGAACACAGAAAATTACAATTGATTTTTCAGAGGACAAACCATCCACAGAGACAAACTTATATATTTCTGACAGATAAGATCTAAACCAGGCAAGAACTTGTCCGTGTAGACCAATTAAGGCTTCCAATCTCTCCAAAAGAATGTGGTGATCGATGGTGTCAAAAGCAGCGCAAAGGTCTAGGAGCACGAGGACAGATGCAGAGCCTTGGTCTGACGCCATTTAAAGGTAATTTACCACCTTCACGAGTGCAGTCTCAGTGCTATGATGGGGTCTAAAACCAGACTGAAGCGTTTCGTATAAATTGTTTGTCTTCAGGAAGGCAGTGAGTTGTTGCACAACAGCTTTTTCAAAACTTTTTGAGAGGAATGGGAGATTCGATATAGGCCGATAGTTTTTTACATTTTCTGGGTCAAGGTCTGGCTTTTTCAAGACAGGCTTTATTACTGCCACTTTTAGTGAGTCTGGTTCACATCCAGTGGATAGGGAGACATTTATTATGTTCAACATAGGAGGGCCAAGCACAGGAAGTAGCTCTTTCAGTAGTTTAGTTGGAATAGGGTCCAGTATGCAGCATGAAGGTTTAGAGGCCATGACTATTTTCATGAATGTGTCAAGAGATATAGGATTTAAAAACTTGAGTGTCTCCGTTGATCCTAAGTCCTGGCAGTTCTGTGCAGACTCAGGACAGCTGAGCTTCGGAGAAATGTGCAGATTCAAAGAGGAGTGCGTAATTTGCTTTCTAACGATCATGATCTTTTCATCAAAGAAGTTAATGACTTCATCACTGCTGAAGTGAAAGGCATCCTCTCTTGGGGAATGCTGCTTTTTAGTTAGCTTTGCGACAGTATCTAATAGAAATGTTGGATTGTTCTAATTCTCCTCAAGTAGATGCAGCAATTGAGGTGTGTTTCCATTTAACCATCTTGTGTAGATAAAAACAGCTGGACGTCACACCTAAAATAAAAAACATTTTCCTAAAAACCTACGAATAAAAATGAAAATGGTTTAAGTGTTTCCATTACCCATTTAGGCAAATCGCGCATTAATAAATTGGCGACAGCCTGCATCCCATCCCACCTATCTGTTTCATGTCTCAAGTAGCCTGCGAAAGCCAGCATGCAAGAATTGACAAATATTTGCCATATTCTAATAATTCTCATGTGCAAATTAGAACACGTTCTCATTTACAGCAACGACCTGGAGAATACACATGGCCAAAAGTATGTGGACACCCCCTTCAAATTAGTGGATTCGGCTATTTCAGCCACACCCGTTGCTGACAGGTGTATACAATCAAGCACACAGCCATGCAATCTCCATAGACAAACGTTGGCAGTAGAATGGCCCGTACTGAAGAGCTCAGTGACTTTCAATGTGGCACCATCATAGGATGCAACAACGGCTCAGCCGCGAATTGGTAGGTCACACAAGCTCACAGAACGGGACCGCCGAGTGCTAAAGCGCGTAGCACATAAAAAATCACCTGTCCTCGGTTGCAACACTCACTACCGAGTTCCAAACTGCCTCTGGAAGCAACTTCAGCACAAGAGCTGTTAGTCGGAAGCTTCATGAAATGGGTTTCCAAGGTGGAGCAGCCTAAGGTCATGGTTCGGACTAGGCCCCTTAGTTTCAGTGAAGGGAAATCTTAACACTACAGCAACTTCACATTTTGTGGTAATAGTTTGGGGAAGGCCCTTTCCTGTTTCAGCATGACAATGCCCCCGTGCACAAAGTGAGGTCCATACAATAATGGTTTGTCAAGATCGGTGTGGAAGAACTTGACTGGCCTGCACACAGCCCTGACCTCAACAAATAACTTTGGGATGAATTGTAACGCCGACTGCAAGCCAGGCCTAATCGACCCAACATCAGTGCCCGAATTCACTAATGCTCTTGTGGATGAATGGAAGCAAGTCCCCGCCTCCCCCCGCAGCAATGTCCTCAATCACACGTTGGGATGTTTATTTTAGACCAGTGGAAAGCCTCCTACTGGTCGTCCATCACCACTTCCAGCAGCATCTGGTCTCCCATCCAGGACCAACCCTGCTTAGCTTCAGAGGCAAGCCAGCAGTGGGATGCAGGGTGGTATTCTGTTGGCATCCTGTATGAGGACTGCAACCACAGAAATACAATGTATTTATGTATATTAGTATGGCATTGTTAACTTCCCGTCTGGTTATTTTACTAACAGTTCACTGTTAATTGCTCAGTGTCACCCTATGTTTGCATATTAGGCTATGGATTTCGTACAGAAAAATTACATCACGTGCTGCGGGTACCTTCAAAATTACTCAGCAATCATAATTTATTAGAAAATCACAGTTTCCATCATCATTTGTCGCAATAGGGAAAGTTTTGACAAAATAAATATCTACCACATGTTGAACGGATCAAATTTTATTGATCTTTAGAAAATGTATCCTATAGGTCAGGGATCATCAACTTCTTCTTGAGCGGATGGTTGGGGGGCCGGAACATATAATTACAAATAATTTGTAGAATGCAAATTGACCGCAAGAAGCCCAAACATATATAATGTTTGACTAAAACATAATCATTTCAAACCTTGCTTACATTTTTATATATACGATCAAGTGTCTCTCTATTATGCGTGGGAATTAAAGCGCTGATTTACTGGTGTTTTTACCGTCTTCTTTGTCCAACAACAACAACAAAAAAAGGGACAAAATAATACAAGTGTATTTGTTCATTAATTTGCTCAGAAAACTTGGGGGCACAGTTGTGGAGTCCTGCTATAGGCCTATCTGACACTTCCATTTACAATTTTTTTTTGCGACATTGCTTTTGTTGAATAACCCAATGGAAACCTGCCTAATGACTGGGCATGCAAGTTTCTCTCCCTGTGCGGAGTACCAGGTAATAACATGGCTATATACAGGAAGTACCAGGTAATAACATGGCTATATACAGAGAGTACCAGGTAATAACATGGTTATATACAGGAAGTACCAGGTAATAACATGGTTATATACAGGAAGTACCAGGTAATAACATGGCTATATACAGGAAGTACCAGGTAATAACATGGCTATATACAGGGAGTACCAGGTAATAACATGGCTATATACAGGAAGTACCAGGTAAAATCTCTGAATCGGCAATTCAAGCTGCTTTATTGGCATGAAAAACATTGCGTCAATATTGCCAAAGCAACAATGTATACAATATACATTGTAATAAAATAATAAATAATAACAAATAATAATAAAAATGGTAGTAAATAATAATAAATAAATAACAACAATAAAATGGTAACAGTCAATAGTATAAATATAATAAATATACACATCTAAATATGGAAAAT
>NW_028166533.1:554697-562197 GCF_964263955.1 Coregonus lavaretus
CTCAACGAGGACTATCCTGAAGCAGTGCGCCAGAAGAGGAACTTGAGAGGAACGTACGTCTTCCTCAACGAGGACTATCCTGAAGCTGTGCGCCAGAAGAAGAACTTGAGAGGAACGTACATCTTCCTCAACAAGGACTATCCTGAAGCTGTGCGCCAGAAGAGGAAATAACTTATCCCAGCCATGACAGCTGCCAGAGCGCGTGGGGACATTGCTTACATCCGCTATGATAGGCTCATGTATTTGTATTTATTATGTCAGCAAAATTAAGGAAGTTATACAATTTTAAAAACATTACAATACATTTCACAACACATTTCACAACACATTTCACAACACACACAGGCCACTACTCTACTACCACATATCTACAACACAAAGTCCATGTGTACCTGTGTGCATAGTGCGTATGTTATCGTGTGTGTGTATACATGTGTCTGTGACTGTGTGTGTGTCTCTTCAAAGTCCTTGTTTTTTTAAATCTGATTCTACTGCTTGCATCAGTTACCTGATGTGGAATAGAGTTCTATGTAGTCATGGCTGTATGTAGTACTGTGCGCCTCCCATAGTCTGTTCTGGACTTGGGGACTGTGAAGAGACCTCTGGTGGCATGTCTTGTGGGCTATGCATGGGTGTCTGATCTGTGTGCTAGTAGTTTAAACAGACGGCTTGGTGCATTCAACATGTCCATACCTCTCACAAATACAAGTAGTGATGAAGTCAATCTTACTTTGAGCCAGGAAAGATTGAAAAGCTAGCTCTCAGTGTACATTTAAGGGCCAGCCGTCCTGCCCTGTTCTGGGCCAATTGTAATTATCCTAAGCCCCCCTTTGAGGCACCTGACCACATGACCGGACAGTAGTCCAGGTGTGACAAAACTAGGGCCTGTAGGACCTACCTTGTTGATAGCGTTTTTAAGAAGGCAGAGCTGCGCTTTATTATGGACAGATCTCTCCCCATCTTAGCTACTGTTGCATCAATATGTTTTGACCATGACAGTTTACAACCCAGGGTTACTCCAAGCAGTTTAGTCTCCTAAACTTGCTCAATTTCCACATTATTCATTACTAGATTTAGTTGAGGTTTAGGGTTTAGTAAATGATTTGTCCAGAAGAAAACATTTTTTGTTTTTGAAATATTTAGGACTAACTTATTTCTTGCCACCCATTCTGAAACTGACTTCAGCTCATTGTTAAGTGTTGCAGTGATTTCACTTGCTGTGGTAGCTGACGTGTATAGTGTTGAGTCATCTTCATACATAGACATACAGACTTTACTCAGAGCCAGTGGCAGGTCATTAGTAAAGATTGAAAAAAGTAAGGGGCCTAAACAACTGCCCTGGGGAATGCCTGACTCTACCTGGATTATGTTGGAGAGGCTTCCATTAAAGAACACCCTCTGTGTTCTTCCATGAAATAACACCCTCTGTGTTCTTCCATTAAAGAACACCCTCTGTGTTCTTCCATTAAAGAACACCCCTCTGTGTTCTTCCATGAAAGAACACCCTCTGTGTTTCAAGCTCCTTGGTGTCCACATCACCAACAACCATGGTCCAAACACACCAAGACAGTTGTGAAGAGGGCACGTCAACACCTTTTCCCCCACTACAGCCCTGTCGATGTGAATGGGAGCGTGTTTGGACCTCCTTTTCCTGTAGTCCACGATCAGCTCCTTTGTCTTGCTCACGTTGAGGGAGAGGTGGTTGAGGGAGAGGTGGTTGATCACCACACTGCCAGGTCTCTGACCTCCTCCCTATAGGCTGTCTCATCGTTGTCGGTGATCAGGCCTACCACTGTTGTGTCGTCAGCAAACGTAATGATGGTGATGGAGTCGTGCTTGGCCACGCAGTCATAGGTGAACAGGGAGTACAGGAGGGGACTGAGCACGCACCCCTGAGGGGCCCCCGTGTTGAGGGTCAGCATGACAGATGTGTTGTTGCCTACCCTTACCACCTGGGGGGCGGTCCGTCACGAAGTCCAGGATCCAGCTGCAGAGGGAGGTGTTTAATCCCAGGGTTCTTAGCTTAGTGATGAGCTTTGTGGGCACTATGGTGTTGAACGCTGAGCTGTAGTCAATGAACAGCATTCTCACATAGGTGTTCCTTTTGTCCAGGTGGGAAGGGGCAGTGTGGAGTGCGATTGAGATTGTGGATCTGTTGCGGCGGTATGCGAATTGGAATGGGTCTAGGGTTTCTGGGATGATGGTGTTGATGTGTGCCATGACCAGCCTTTCAAAGCACTTCATGGCTACCGACGTGAGTGCTACAGGCGGTAGTCATTTAGGCAGGTTACCTTCGCTTTCTTGGGCACAGGGACTATGGTGGTCTGCTTGAAACATGTAGGTATTACAGACTCAGTCAGGGAGAGGTTGAAAATGTCAGAGAAGACACTTGCCAGTTGGTCCACGCATGCTCTGAGTACACGTCCTGGTAATCAGTCTGGCCCCGCGGCTTTGTGAATGTTGACCTGTTTAAAGGTCTTGCTCACATCGGCTATGGAGAGTGTGATCACACAGTCGTCCGGAACAGCTAGTGCTCTCATGCATGCTTCAGTGTTGCTTGCCTCGAAGCGAGCATAGAAGTCATTTAGCTCGTCTGGTAGGGTCGCGACACTGGGCAGCTCGCGGCTGGGTTTCCCTTTGTAGTCCGTAATAGTTTGCCAGCCCTGCCACATCCGACGAGTGTCAGAGCCGTGTAGTAGGATTAAATCTTAGTCCTGTATTGACGCTTTGCATGTTTGATGGTTAGTCTGAGGGCATAGCGAGATTTCTTTTAAGCTTCCGGGTTAGAGTCCCGCTCCTTGAAAGTGGCAGCTCTACCCTTTAGCTCAGTGCGGATGTTTCCTGTAATCCATGGCTTCTGGTTGGGATATGTACGTGCGGTCACTGTGGGGACGACGCCGTCGATGCACTTATTGATGAAGCCAGTGACTGATGTTTTTATTTTTTATTTATTTTATTTCACCTTTATTTAACCAGGTAAACCAGTTGAGAACAAGTTCTCATTTACAACTGCGACCTGGCCAAGATAAAGCAAAGCAGTGCGATAAAAACAACAACACAGAGTTACATATGGGGTAAAACAAAACAAAGTCAAAAATACAACAGAAATAAATATATATACAGTGTGTGCATGATGTGGTGTACTGCTCAATGCCATTGGATGAATCTCGGAACATATTCCAGTCTGTGCTAGCAAAACAGTCCTGTAGCGCAGCAGCTCTTTGCTGTATTCGTTGACAGTCTCTCTCTAGTCGTGGTTTTAAACGTTTTGAAATCTCACAGTATCAACTTTGCTGTAGTTCTTTTTATGCCTGCTACGTTACTGCAGACACGGTAATCTGAGCCATCCGATTGGCCAGCGGTAGGCCTATAGTGCACTTGATTTGCTCTCCGGGCCCGCGGGGAAGGCAGAGTTTGCGCCTTCAGACACATGCAATGGTTCAAAATGGCAACAGCTGAATCGAGAGCACCTACTGCCATTAGCCCGAGACAATTACAAAAAAATATGATTATATCTTCTTTCAGGGCTCGCATCTTAGAGGGAACATTGGCAGTCATTAAAAAACTCTATAACTAAAAGCATTGTATTTGGTTCAAATCATTCCCTAAATTCCAGCTTAATCTGGTAATGAATGGTGTGGCTGTTGAGCAAGTTGAGGAGACTAAATTACTTGGTTTTTACCTTAGATTGTAAACTGTCATGGTCAAAACATATTGATCCAATGGTTGTAAAGATGGGGAGTCCGTGATAAAAGATATGCTCTGCTTTTTTGACCCCACACTCCACAAAAGCAAGTCCTGCAGGCTCTAGTTTGATCTTATCTTTGATTATTTTCCAGTCGTATGGTCAAGTGCTGCAAAGAAGGACCTAGTTAAGCTGCAGCTGGCCCAGAACAGAGCGGAAACGCTTTGCTCTTCATTGTAATCAGCGGGCTAATATCAATACTATGCATGCAGTCTCTCTTGGCTAAAAGTAGAGGAGAGACTGACTGCATCGCTTCTTGTTTTATAAGAAACATTAATGTGTTGGAAATTCACTGACGCACACACTTACCCCAACAGACATGCCACCAGGGGTCTTTTCACAGTCCCCAGGTACAGAACAAATTCAAGGAAACATTATTATACAGAGACAGGATTGCATGGAAACTACATTTCTGGTTTAAAAAATCAAATAAAGCAACACCTCACAGCACAATGCTTCTCCCCCATGTGACCTACTTTTTGTGTGTATGTACTGACATGTATGTGTAACTTATAGATGCACACACACAAACTACATGTTAATGTTTTTAAATATAAATTGTAAATTATTGTGTCTGTAATGTATTTTCCGTTATGTCGGACCCATTAAGACTAGCTGTCGCCATTGGTTTCAGCTAATGGTGATCCTAATAAAATGTAATAAAAAAATCTAATCAATCCTCTCTCTTTCTCTCTCTCCTTGTCTCTCTCTCTGTCCTGGGTGTGATATTAAATTGAAACCTCTCTCTCTCTCTCTCTCTCTCTCTCTCTCTCTCTCTCTCTCTCTCTCTCTCTCTCTCTCTCTCTCTCTCTCTCTCTCTCTCTCTCTCTCTCTCTCTCTCTCTCTCTCTCTCTCTCTCTCTCTCCCCCCCCACCTCCCTGTCCTCCTCTCTAGCTCTCCCATCGTCATGGTAACCATTACCACCTCCTCCACAGCCTGCTCCATGTTTTCACACCACATGCAGTCATCCCTCCATTTCCCTTCTCCTTTTCTCTCTCCTCCCCGTATCTTTCTCACCTGAACATTGGTTTGCTGAATCCTAACATTTCTCAGTCTCTAAAGCCTTGTTTACACTGCAGGCCTTAATACACAAATCAGTTTGGTTTTTCAAATCCGTTTTGGACAACTGACTGTTCAAAATCATAGCGAGAGAACACTTTTAAAGCCTCAAAGGATACGATGATCCAGCTTTCAAAACAATCCTTTTTGTCTATCCACAGCAGTCAACTTGTCACGCTCGTCTGAAGAAGCGGACCAATACGCAGCGCGTGGAGTGAACATGATGACTTTATTTAATAAAGCAACCACGAAAAACAACAAATGACGATAGTGAAGTCCTCTGTAACACTGACAGAAACATGGAACAAAAACCCACAAAACCAAGGAGAAACCACACAGTATAAATATGGCTCCCAATCAGAGATAACGAGCCGACAGCTGACACTCGTTACCTCCGATTGGGAGTCATATGACTAATCAAGCACAAACACCAAACATAGAAATCAACAACCTAGACACCCCAACATAGAAATACACCCAAACAAATGAAAATGAACAACCCTGGATCAAATATCAAAGTCCATGGAGCCAGAGTGTCACAGTACCCCCCCCTAAAGGTGCGAACTCCGGGCGCACCAACATAAGGACTAGGGGAGGGTCTGGGTGGGCGTCTGTCCACGGTGGCGGCTCTGGCCCCGGTCGTGATCCCCACCCCACCACAGTCACAACCTGCTTCAGTAGCCTCCTCCCAATGACCACCCTCCAACTAACCCCACCTGGACTAAGGGGCAACACCGGATTAAGGGGCAGCACCGGACTAAGGGGCAGCACCGGGATAAGGGGCAGCACCGGGATAAGGGGCAGCACCGGGCTAAGGGGCAGCACCGGACTAAGGGGCAGCACCGGGCTATGGGACAGTACCTGACTAAGGGGCAGCACCGGACTGAGGGGCAGCTCCGGACTGAATGGCGGATCCTGGCTGGCTGGCTCTGGCGGATCCTGGCTGGCTGGCGGATCCGGGCTGGACGGCTCTGGCGGATCCTGGCTGGACGGCTCTGGCGGATCCTGGCTGGACGGCTCTGGCGGATCCTGGCTGGACGGCTCATGGCTGGCTGACGGATCTGGCTGCTCATGGCTGGCTGACGGATCTGGCTGCTCATGGCTGGCTGACGGATCTGGCTGTTCATGGCTGGCTGACGGATCTGGCTGCTCATGGCTGGCGGAAGGCTCTGGCTGATCCTGTCTGGCGGACGGCTCTGGCTGATCCTGTCTGGCGGAAGGCTCTGGCTGATCCTGTCTGGCGGAAGGCTCTGGCTGATCCTGTCTGGCGGAAGGCTCTGGCTGATCCTGTCTGGCGGAAGGCTCTGGCTGATCCTGTCTGGCGGAAGGCTCTGGCTGCTCCTGTCTGGCGGAGAGCTCTAGCGGCTCCGGTCTGGCGGACGGCTCTGAAGGCTCATGGCAGACGGGCGGCTTTGCAGGCTCAGTACAGACGGGCAGTTCCTGCGGCGCTTGGCAGACGGACAGTTCAGACGGCGTTGGGCAGACGGGCAGTTCAGACGGCGTTGGGCAGACGGACAGTTCAGGCCCCGTTGGGCAGACGGGCAGTTCAGACGGCGTTGGGCAGACGGACAGTTCAGGCCCCGTTGGGCAGACGGCAGACTCTGGCTGTCTGAGGCGCATCGTAGGCCTGGTGCGTGGTGCCGGAACAGGAGGTACCGGGCTGAGGACACGCATCTCAGGGCTAGTGCGGGGAGAAGCAACAGGGCATGCTGGACCCTGGGGACGCACCGTAGGCCTGATGCGTGGTGCCGGAACTGGAGGTACCGGGCTGAGGACACGCATCTCAGGGCTAGTGCGGAGAGAAGCAACAGGGCATGCTGGACCCTGGGGACGCACCGTAGGCCTGATGCGTGGTGCCGGAACTGGAGGTACCGGGCTGAGGACACGCATCTCAGGGCTAGTGCGGGAAGCAGGAACAGGGCATACTGGACCCTGGGGACGCACCGTAGGCCTGATGCGTGGTGCCGGAACTGGAGGTACCGGGCTGAGGACACACATCTCAGGGCTAGTGCGGGAAACAGGAACAGGACGCACAGGACTCGGGGAACACACAGGAGGCTTAGTGCGTGGTGTAGGCACTGGTGGTACTGGACTGGAGACAGGAGGTGGTGCCGGAAATACCGGACCGTGCAGGCGTACTGGCTCCCTTGAGCACTGAGCCTGACCAACCTTACCTGGTTGTATGCTCCCCGTCGCCTGACCAGTACAGGGAGGTGGAATAACCCGCACCGGGCTATGTAGGCGAACCGGGGACACCATGCGTAAGGCTGGTGCCATGTAAGCCGGCCCGAGGAGACGCACTGGTGACCGGATGCGTGGGGCCGGCCTCATGACATCTGGCTCAATGCTCAGTCTAGCCCGGCCGATACGTGGAGCCGGAATGTACCGAACCGGGCTATGCCTGCGTACAGGAGACACCATGCGCTCTACTGCGTAACACGGTGTCTGCCCGTACTCTCGCTCTCCACGGTCAGTCCAGGGAGTAGGCGCAGGTCTCCTACCTGACTTCGCCACACTCCCTTCTAGCCCCCCCCCAAGAAATTTTTGGGTAGTACTCTCGGGCTTCCAGCCTTGCCTCCGTGCTGCCTCCTCATATCGCCGCCTCTCGGCTTTAGCTGCCTCCCGCTCTTCACGAGGACGGCGATATTCTCCCGGTTGATCCCAAGGCCCCTCACCATCCAGAATCTCCTCCCATG
>NW_028166533.1:567197-632197 GCF_964263955.1 Coregonus lavaretus
AGTCCATCATAACTTTAAGACATGAAGGTCAGTGAAACCGGAACATTTAAAGATCTTTGAAAGTTTCTTCAAGTGCAGTCGCAAAAAACATCAAGAGCTATAATGAAACTGGCTCTCATGAGGACTGCCACAGGAATGGAAGACCCAGAGTTACCTCTGCTGCAGAGGATAAGTTCATTAGAGTTACCAGCCTCAGAAATTGCAGCCCAAATAAATGCTTCACAGAGTTCAAGTAACAGACACATCTCAACATCAACTGTTCAGAGGAGACGGCGTGAATCAGGCCTTCATTGTCGAATTGCTGCAAAGAAACCACTACTAAAGGGCACCAATCAGAAGAAGAGACTTACTTGGGCCAAGAAACACGAGCAATGTACATTAGACCGGTGGAAATCTGTCCTTTGGTCTGATGAGTCCAAATTTGAGATTTTTGGTTCCAAAAGCCGTGTCTTTGTGAGACGCAGAGTAGGTGAACGGATGATCTCCGCATGTGTGGTTCCCACCGTGAAGCATGGAGGAGGAGGTGTGATGGTGTGGGAGTGTTTGCTGGTGACACTGTCTGTGATTTATTTAGAATTCAAGGCACACTTAACCAGCATGGCTACCAGAGCATTCTGCAGCGATAAGCCGCCATCCCATCTGGTTTGCGTTTAGTGGGACTATCATTTGTTTTTCAACAGGACAATGACCCAACACACCTCCAGGCTGTGTAACGGCTATTTGACCAAGAAGGAGAGTGATGGAGTGATGCATCAGATGACCTGGCCTCCACAATCACCCGACCTCAACCCAATTGAGATGGTTTGGGATGAGTTGGACCGCAGAGTGATGGAAAAGCAGCCAACAAGTGCTCAGCATATGTGGGAACTCCTTCAAGACTGTTGGAAAAGCATTCCAGGTGAAACTGGTTGAGAGAATGCCAAGAGTGTGCAAAGCTGTCATCAAGACAAAGCGTGGCTAATTTGAAGAATCTCAGATATAAAATATATATATATTAATTTGTTTAACAATTTGTTGGTTACTACATGATTCCATATGTGTTATTTCACAGTTTTGATGTCTTCACTATTATTCTACAATGTAGAAAATAGTAAAAATAAAGAAAAACCCTTGAATGAGTAGGTGTGTCCAAACTTTTGACTGGTACTGAATATATATATATATACAGTGCATTTGGAAAGTATTCAGACCCCTTGACTTTTTCCACATTTTGTTACATTACATACTTATTCTAAAATTGATTAAATTAAATGTTTTCCTGATCAATCTACACACAATACCCCATAATGACAAAGCGAAAAAAACTTAAGACATTTAATAAACAGAAATACCTTATTTACATAAGTATTCAGACCTTTTGCTATGAGACTCGAAATTGAGCTCAGCTGCATCCTGTTTCCATTGATCATCTTTGAGATGTTTCTACAACTTGATTGGAGTCCACCTGAGGTAAATTCAATTGATTGGACATGATTAGGAAAGGCACACACCTGTCTATATAAGGTCCCACAGTTGACAGTGCATGTCAGAGCAAAAACCAAGCCATGAGGTTGAAGGAATTGTCCGTAGAGCTCTGAGACAGGATTTTGTCGAGGCACAGATCTGGGGAAGGGTACCAAAAAATGTCTGCGGCATTGAAGGTCCTCAAGAACACAGTGGCCTTCATCATTCTTAAATGGAAGAAGTGGCCGTCCGGCCAAACTGAGCAATCGGGGGTGAAGGGCCTTGGTCAGGGAGGTGACCAATAACCCGATGGTCACTCTGACAGAGTTCTAGAGTTCCTCTGTGGAGATGGGAGAACCTTCCAGAAGGACAACCATCTCTGCAGCACTCCACCAATCAAGCCTTTATGGTAGAGTAGCCAGACGGAAGCCATTCCTCAGGCACATGACAGCCTGCTTGGAGTTTGCCAAAAGGCACCTAAAGACTCTCAGACCATGAGAAACAAGATTCTCTGGTTTAATGAAACCAAGATTGAACTATTTGGCCTGAATGCCAAGCGTCACGTCTGGAAGAAACCTGGCACCATCCCTACGGTGAAGTATGGTGGTGGCAGCATCATGCTGTGGGGATTTTTTTCAGAGGCAGGGACTTGGAGACTAGTCAGGATCGAGGGAAAGATGAACGGTGCAAAGTACAGAGCGATCCTTGATGAAAACCTGCTCCAGAGCGCTCAGGACCTCAGACTGGGGTGAAGGTTCACCTTCCAACAGGACAACAACCCTAAGCACACATCCAAGACAACGCAGGAGTGGCTTCAGGACAAGTCTCCGAGTGTCCTTGAGTGGCCCAGCCAGAGCCCGGATTTGAACCTCGATCGAAAGTATCTGAAGAGACCTGAAAATAGCTGTGCAGCAATGCTCCCCATCCAACCTGACAGAGCTTGAGAGGATCTGCAGAGAGAATGGGAGAAACTCCCCAAATACAGGTGTGCCAAGCTTGTAGCGTCATACCCAAGAAGACTTGAGGCTGTAATCGCTGCCAAAGGTGCTTCAACAAAGTACTAAGTAAAGGGTCTGAATACTTATGTAAATGTTATATATTTCAGTTTTTTATTTGTAATAAATTCGCAGAAATTTCAAAAAACCTGTTTTTGCTTAGTCATTATGGGGTATTGTGTGTAGATTGAAGAAAAAAAAACACACTGTTGAATCCATTTTAGAATAAGGCTGTAAAGTAACAAAATGTGGAAAAGGTCAAGGGGTCTGAATACCTTTCCGTATTTTCTACTAAACAGATGAATGTAATGATGAATGTAATGATGAATGTAATGGTGAATGTAATGATGAATGTAATGGTGAATGTAATGGTGAATGTAATGATGAATGTAATGATGAATGTAATGGTGAATGTATGATGAATGTAATGGTGAATGTAATGATGAATGTAATGATGAATGTAATGGTGAATGTATGATGAATGTAATGGTGAATGTAATGATGAATGTAATGGTGAATGTAATGGTGAATGTAATGATGAATGTAATGTTGAATGTAATGATGAATGTAATGGTGAATATAATGTTGAATGTAATGGTGAATGTAATGGTGAATGTAATGGTGAATGTAATGGTGAATGTAATGATGAATGTAATGTTGAATGTAATGATGAATGTAATGGTGAATGTAATGTTGAATGTAATGATGAATGTAATGGTGAATGTAATGATGAATGTAATGGTGAATGTAATGATGAATGTAATGTTGAATGTAATGATGAATGTAATGGTGAATATAATGTTGAATGTAATGGTGAATGTAATGGTGAATGTAATGATGAATGTAATGGTGAATGTAATGGTGAATGTAATGGTGAATGTAATGATGAATGTATGATGAATGTAATGGTGAATGTAATGGAGAATGTAATGATGAATGTAATGGTGAATGTAATGGTGAATGTAATGATGAATGTAATGGTGAATGTAATGATGAATGTAATGGTGAATATAATGTTGAATGTAATGGTGAATGTAATGGTGAATGTAATGATGAATGTAATGATGAATGTAATGGTGAATGTAATGATGAATGTAATGATGAATGTAATGATGAATGTCATTGTGAATGTAATGGTGAATGTAATGGTAAATGTAATGATGAACGCAATGATAATGTAACAGTGAATGTAATGGTGGTTATAACAGGAGGTGTAGAGAGAGTGAGGAGATCTGAAAAGTATGAAAAATGTATGCACTCACTAACTGTAAGTCGCTCTGGATAAGAGCGTCTGCATAAATTACTAAAATGTAAAAAAAAAAAAAAAGAAGTAAAATCTGAGAGAGGGTGTATTAAACACACAGGGGGTGCGTCCCAAATGCCTCCCTGCTTCCTACATAGTCCCTATGGGCCGTGGTCAAAACTAGTGCACTACGTAAGGGAATAACAATACATCTTATGAATAAAATAGGGAATAGTGTGCCATCTGGGAGAAGTTATCCAAGCCACACTGGTCATGTTCTAATAGGAAAATACACTGTGGTTTCCCCAGCACTAAACACTGACTATAACATGAATACGGGGCTGTGTTATGACTGGCTAGGGTCAATAAGTACAGCACAGTACAGTAGGCTAGGGAGAAATCTTTATTCTGTCAGGAGAGGCTGTTAGAAGGGGTATCCACCAAACTAACAGGTGTGAAACAGGGAAGGGACTCAGGGGGGTATGCTAATTTGGTATAGAGCAGACCTAACCCACTCTATTAAATTAATCAAAACAGGAACATTTTACATTTGGCCAGAAAATCAAAAGGAAATTATCTCAACAGAGAAAAATGTCCTCCTGTGTGCTACCTATATCCCCCCACTGGAATCCCCATACTTTAATGAAGACAGCTTCTCCATCCTGGAGGGGGAGATTAATCATTTCCAGGCCCAGGGACATGTACTAGTCTGTGGTGACCTAAATGCCAGAACTGGACAAGAACCTGACACCCTCAGCACAGAGGGGGACAAACACCTACCTGGAGGTGACAGCATTCCCTCCCCCATATGCCCCCCTAGGCACAACTACGACAACATAACCAACAAAAACGGGTCACGACTACTGCAGCTCTGTCGCACGCTGGGTATGTACATAGTCAATGGTAGGCTTCGAGGGGACTCCTATGGTAGGTACACCTATAGCTCATCTCTTGGCAGTAGTACTGTAGACTACTTTATCACTGACCTCAACCCAGAGTCTCTCAGAGCGTTCACAGTCAGCCCACTGACACCCCTATCAGACCACAGCAAAATCACAGTCTACTTGAACAGAGCAACACTCAATCAACTGAATAATATTAAGAAATGCTATAGATGGAAGGAAAGTAGTGTCGAAACCTACCAAAAAAACAATTAGGCAACAACAAATTCATTCCATTCTAGACAACTTCCTGGACTAAATGTTTCACTGTAATAGTGAAGGGGTAAACTTGGCAGTAGAAAACCTAAACAGTATATTTGACCTCTCAGCTTCCCTATCAAATCTAAAAATGTCAAGCAGAGAACCTAAGAAAATTAACAACAATTGCAAATGGTTTGATGAAGAATGAAAAAACCTAAGAAAGAAATTGAGAAACCTATCCAACCAAAAACATTGAGACCCAGTAAACCTGAGCCTTCACTATGGCGAATCACTAAAACAATACAGAAATACACTACGGAGAAAGAAGGAACAGCCATGTCAGAAATCCGCTCAATGTAATTGAAGAATCCATAGAATCTAACCCCTTCTGGGAAAATTGGAAAACACTAAATAAACAACAACATGAAGAGAATATCTATCCAAAATGGAGATACATGATTAAACACATCTTCTTGACCCTTTAACAAAGAACCTCTACAGTGGGGAAAAAAGTATTTAGTCAGCCACCAATTGTGCAAGTTCTCCCACTTAAAAAGATGAGAGAGGCCTGTAATTTTCATCATAGGTACACGTCAACTATGACAGACAAATTGAGGAGAAAAAATCCAGAAAATCACATTGTAGGATTTTTTATGAATTTATTTGCATATTATGGTGGAAAATAAGTATTTGGTCACCTACAAACAAGCAAGATTTCTGGCTCTCACAGACCTGTAACTTCTTCTTTAAGAGGCTCCTCTGTCCTCCACTCGTTACCTGTATTAATGGCACCTGTATGAACTTGTTATCAGTATAAAAGACACCTGTCCACAACCTCAAACAGTCACACTCCAAATTCCACTATGGCCAAGACCAAAGAGCTGTCAAAGGACACCAGAAACAAAATTGTAGACCTGCACCAGGCTGGGAAGACTGAATCTGCAATAGGTAAGCAGCTTGGTTTGAAGAAATCAACTGTGAGAGCAATTATTAGGAAATGGAAGACATACAAGACCACTGATAATCTCCCTCGATCTGGGGCTCCACGCAAGATCTCACCCTGTGGGGTCAAAATGATCACAAGAACGGTGAGCAAAAATCCCAGAACCACACGGTGGGACCTAGTGAATTACCTGCAGAGAGCTGGGACCAAAGTAACAAAGCCTACCATCAGTAACACACTACGCTGCCAGGGACTCAAATCCTGCAGTGCCAGACGTGTCCCCCTGCTTAAGCCAGTACATGTCCAGGCCCGTCTGAAGTTTGCTAGAGTGCATTTGGATGATCCAGAAGAGGATTGGGAGAATGTCATATGGTCAGATGAAACCAAAATATAACTTTTTGGTAAAAACTCAACTCGTCGTGTTTGAAGGACAAAGAATGCTGAGTTGCATCCAAAGAACACCATACCTACTGTGAAGCATGTGGGTGGAAACATCCTGCTTTGGGGCTGTTTTTCTGCAAAGGGAGCAGAACTACTGATCCGTGTAAAGGAAAGAATGAATGGGGCCATGTATCGTGAGATTTTGAGTGAAAACCTCCTTCCATCAGCAAGGGCATTGAAGATGAAACGTGGCTGGGTCTTTCAGCATGACAATGATCCCAAACACACCGCCCGGGCAATGAAGGAATGGCTTCGTAAGAAGCATTTCAAGGTCCTGGAGTGGCCTAGCCAGTCTCCAGATCTCAACCCCATAGAAAATCTTTGGAGGGAGTTGAAAGTCCGTGTTGCCCAGCGACAGCCCCAAAACATCACTGCTCTAGAGGAGATCTGCATGGAGGAATGGGCCAAAATACCAGCAACAGTGTGTGAAAACCTTGTGAAGACTTACAGAAAACGTTTGACCTGTGTCATTGCCAACAAAGGGTATATAACAAAGTATTGAGAAACTTTTGATATTGACCAAATACTTATTTTCCACCATAATTTGCAAATAAAATCATTAAAAATCCTACAATGTGATTTTCTGGATTTTATTTTCTCATTTTGTCTGTCATAGTTGACGTGTACCTATGATGAAAATTACAGGCCTCTCTCATCTTTTTAAGTGGGAGAACTTGCACAATTGGTGGCTGACTAAATACTTTTTTTCCCCACTGTACATGATCAAATACAAAACTTAGAATCAACTATTAAAGGCTACCAGAACCCACTGGATTCTCCAATTACATTAAATGAACTACAGGACAAAATACAAACCTTCCAACCCAAAAAGGCCTGTGGTGTTGATGGTATCCTCAATGAAATTATAAAATATACAGACCACAAATTCCAATTGGCTATACTTAAACTCTTTAACATCATCCTTAGCTCTGGCATCTTCCCCAATATTTGGAACCAAGGACTGATCACCCCAATGCACAAAAGTGGAGACAAATTTGACCCCAATAACTACCATGGGATATGCGTCAACAGCAACCTTGGGAAAATCCTCTGCATTATCATTAACAGCAGACTCGTACATTTCCTCAGTGAAAACTACGTACTGAGCAAATGTAAAATTGGCTTTTTAACAAATTACTGTACAACAGACCACGTATTCACCCTGCACACCCTAATTGACAAAAAAACAAAGGCAAAGTCTTCTCATGGGTGGTCCCGTAGTGGTCCCATGGTCCTCTGTAGCTCAATTGGTAGAGCATGGCGCTTTTAACGCCAGAGTAGTGGGTTCGATCCCCGGGACCACCCATACGTAAAAATGTATGCGCACATGACTGTAAGTCGCTTTGGATAAAAGCGTCTGCTAAATGGCATATTATTATTATTTTATTATACACTGCTCAAAAAAATAAAGGGAACATTAAAATAACACATCCTAGATCTGAATGAATGAAATAATCTTATTAAATACTTTTTTCTTTACATAGTTGAATGTGCTGACAACAAAATCACACAACAATTATCAATGGAAATCAAATGTATCAACCCATGGAGGTCTGGATTTGGAGTCACCCTCAAAATTAAAGTGGAAAACCACACTACAGGCTGATCCAACTTTGATGTAATGTCCTTAAAACAAGTCAAAATGAGGCTCAGTAGTGTGTGTGGCCTCCACGTGCCTGTATGACCTCCCTACAACGCCTGGGCATGCTCCTGATGAGGTGGCGGATGGTCTCCTGAGGGATCTCCTCCCAGACCTGGACTAAAGCATCCGCCAACTCCTGGACAGTCTGTGGTGCAACGTGGCGTTGGTGGATGGAGCGAGACATGATGTCCCAGATGTGCTCAATTGGATTCAGGTCTGGGGAACGGGCGGGCCAGTCCATAGCATCAATGCCTTCCTCTTGCAGGAACTGCTGACACACTCCAGCCACATGAGGTCTAGCATTGTCTTGCATTAGGAGGAACCCAGGGCCAACCGCACCAGCATATGGTCTCACAAGGGGTCTGAGGATCTCATTTCGGTACCTAATGGCAGTCAGGCTACCTCTGGCGAGCACATGGAGGGCTGTGCGGCCCCCCAAAGAAATGCCACCCCACACCATGACTGACCCACCGCCAAACCGGTCATGCTGGAGGATGTTGCAGGCAGCAGAACGTTCTCCACGGCGTCTCCAGACTCTGTCATGTCTGTCACATGTGCTCAGTGTGAACCTGCTTTCATCTGTGAAGAGCGAATTTGCCAATCTTGGTGTTCTCTGGCAAATGCCAAACGTCCTGCACGGTGTTGGGCTGTAAGCACAACCCCCACCTGTGGATGTCGGGCCCTCATACCACCCTCATGGAGTCTGTTTCTGACCGTTTGAGCAGACACATGCACATTTGTGGCCTGCTGAAGGTCATTTTGCAGGGCTCTGGCAGTGCTCCTCCTGCTCCTCCTTGCACAAAGGTGGAGGTAGCGGTCCTGCTGCTGGGTTGTTGCCCTCCTACGACCTCCTCCACGTCTCCTGATGTACTGGCCTGTCTCCTGGTAGCGCCTCCATGCTCTGGACACTACGCTGACAGACACAGCAAACCTTCTTGCCACAGCTCGCATTGATGTGCCATCCTGGATGAGCTGCACTACCTGAGCCACTTGTGTGGGTTGTAGACTCCGTCTCATGCTACCACTAGAATGAAAGCACCGCCAGCATTCAAAAGTGACCATAACATCGCCAGGAAGCATAGGAACTGAGAAGTGGTCTGTGGTCACCACCTGCAGAACCACTCCTTTATTGGGGGTGTCTTGCTAATTGCCTATAATTTCCACCTGTTGTCTATTCCATTTGCACAACAGCATGTGAAATGTATTGTCAATCAGTGTTGCTTCCTAAGTGGACAGTTTGATTTCACAGAAGTGTGATTGACTTAGAGTTACATTGTGTTGTTTAAGTGTTCCCTTTATTTTTTTGAGCAGTGTATTATTGATTTCAAAAAAGCTTTTGACTAAATTTGGCATGAGGGTCTGCTATACAAATTGATGGAAAGTGGTGTTGGGGTAAAAATATACGACATTATAAAATCCATGTACAAAAACAACAAGTGTGCGGTTAAAATGGGCAAAAAACGGACACATTTCTTACCACAGGTCTGTAGGGTGAGACAGGGATGCAGCTTAAGCCCCACCCTCTTCAACATATACAGTTGAAGTCGGAAGTTTACATACACATTAGCTAAATACATTTAAACTTAGTTTTTCACAATTCCTGACATTTAATACTAGTAAGAATTGCCTGTCTTAGGTCAGTTAGGATCACCACTTTATTTTAAGAATGTGAAATGTCAGAATAATAGTACAGAGAATTATTTCTTTCAGCTTTTATTTCTTTCATCACATTCCCAGTGGGTCAGAAGTTTACATACACTCAATTAGTATTTGGTAGCATTGCCTTTAAATTGTTTAACTTGGGTCAAACATTTTGGGTTGCCTTCCACAAGCTCCCACAATAAGCTGGGTGAATTTTGGCCCATTCCTCCTGACAGAGCTGGTGTAACTGAGTCAGGTTTGTAGGCCTCCTTGCTCGCACACACTTTTTCAGTTCTGCCCAAATATTTTCTATAGGAATGAGGTCAGGGCTTTGTGATGGCCATTCCAATACCTTGACTTTGTTGTCCTTAAGCCATTTTGCCACAACTTTGGAAGTATTCTTGGGGTCATTGTCCATTTGGAAGACCCATTTGTGACTAAGCTTTAACTTCCTGACTGATGTCTTGAGATGTTGCTTCAATATATAAACATAATTTTCCTTCCTCATGATGCCATCTATTTTGTGAAGTGCACCATGCCCTCCTGCAGCAAAGCACCCCCACAGCATGATGCTGCCACCCTCGTGATTCACGGTTGGGATGGTGTTCTTCGGCTTGCAAGATCCCCCTTTTTCCTCCAAACATAACGATGGTCATTATGACCAAACAGTTCTATTTTTGTTTCATCAGACCAGAGGACATTTCTCCAAAAAGTATGATCTTTGTCCCCATGTGCAGTTGCAAACCGTAGTCTGGCTTTTTTATGGCGGTTTAGGAGCAGTGGCTTCTTCCTTGCTGAGCGGCCTTTCAGGTTACGTCGATATAGGACTTGTTTTACTGTGGATATAGATACTTTTGTACCTGTTTCCTCCAGCATCTTCACAAGGTCCTTTGCTGTTGTTCTGGGATTGATTTGCACTTTTCGCACCAAAGTACGTTCATCTCTAGGAGACAGAATGCGTCTCCTTCCTGAGCGGTATGACGGCTGCGTGGTCCCATGGTGTTTATACTTGCATACTATTGTTTGCACAGATGAACATGGTACCTTCAGGTGTTTGGAAATTGCTCCCAAGGATGAACCAGAATTGTGGAGGTCTACAATTTTCTTTCTGAGGTCTTGGCTGATTTCTTTTGATTTTCCCATGATGTCAAGAAAGAGGCACGGAGATTGAAGGAAGGCCTTGAAATACATCCACAGGTACAGCTCCAATTGACTCAAATGATGTCAATTAGCCTATCAGAAGCTTATAAAGCCAAGGCATCATTTTCTGGAATTTTCCAAGCTGTTTAAAGGCACAGTCAACTTAGTGTATGTAAACTTCTGACCCACTGGAATTATGATACAATGAATTATAAGTGAACAAATCTGTCTGTAAACAATTGTTGTCAAATTTACTTGTGTCATGCACAAAGTAGATGTCCTAACCGACTTGCCAAAACTATAGTTTGTTAACAAGAAATTTGTGGAGTGGTTGAAAATCGAGTTTTAATGACTCCAACCTAAGTGTATGTAAACTTCCGACTTCAACTGTATATCAACAAATTGGTGAGGGCACTAGAACAGTCTGCAGCACCCGGCCTCACCTTACTAGAATCTGAAGTCAAATGTTTACAGTTGTGGTCAAAGGTTTTGAGAATGACACAAATATTAATTTTCACAAAGTCTGCTGCCTCAGTTTTTATGATAGCAATTTGCATATACTCCAGAATGTTATGAAGAGTGATCAGATGAATTGCAATTAATTGCAAAGTCCCTCTCTGCCATGAAAATTAACTTAATCCCCCAAAAACATTTCCACTGCATTTCAGCCCTGCCACAAAAGGACCAGCTGACATCATGTCAGTGATTCTCTCCTTAACACAGGTGAGAGTGTTGATGAGGACAAGGCTGGAGATCACTCTGTCATGCTGATTGAGTTAGAATAACAGACTGGAAGCTTTAAAAGGAGGGTGGTGCTTGAAATCATTGTTCTTCCTCTGTTAACCATGGTTACCTGCAAGGAAACACGTGCCGTCATAATTGCTTTGCACAAAAAGGGCTTCACAGGCAAGGATATTGCTGCTAGTAAGATTGCACCTAAATCAACCATTTATCGGATCATCAATAACTTCAAGGAGAGAGGTTCAATTGTTGTGAAGAAGGCATCAGGGCGCCCAAGAAAGTCCAGCAAGCGCCAGGACCGTCTCCTAAAGTTTATTCAGCTGCGGGATCGGGGCACCACCAGTGCAGAGCTTGCTCAGGAATGGTAGCAGGCAGGTGTGAGTGCATCTGCACACACAGTGAGGCGAACACTTTTGGAAGATGGCCTGGTGTCAAGAAGGGCAGCGAGGAAGCCACTTCTCTCCAGGAAAAACATCAAGGACAGACTGATATTCTGCAAAAGGTACAGTGATTGGACTGCTGAGGACTGGGGTAAAGTCATTTTCTCTGATTAATCCCCTTTCCGATTGTTTGGGGCATCCGGAAAAAAGCTTGTCCGGAGAAGACAAGGTGAGCGCTACCATCAGTGCTGTGTCATGCCAACAGTAAAGCATCCTGAGACCATTCATGTGTGGGGTTGCTTCTCAGCCAAGGGAGTGGGCTCACTCACAATTTTGCCTAAGAACAGAGCCATGAATAAAGAATGGTACCAACACATCCTCCGAGAGCAACTTCTCCCAACCATCCAAGAACAGTTTGGTGACGAACAATGCCTTTTCCAGCATGATGGAGCACCTTGCCATAAGGCAAAAGTGATAACTAAGTGGCTCTGGGAACAAAACATTGAAATGTTGGGTCCATGGCCAGGAAACTCCCCAGACCTTAATCCCATTGAGAACTTGTGGTCAACCCTCAAGAGGTGGCTGGACAAACAAAAACCCACAAATTCTAACAAACTCCAAGCATTGATTATGCAAGAATGGGCTGCCATCAGTCAGGATGTGGCCCAGAAGTTAATTTACAGCATGCCAGGGCGGATTGCAGAGGTCTTGAAAAAGAAGGGTCAACACTGCAAATATTGACCCTTTGCATAAACGTAATGTAATTGTCAATAAAAGCCTTTGACACTTATGGAATGCTTGTAATTATACTTTAGTATACCATAGTAACATCTGACAAAAATATCTAAAAACACTGAAGCAGGAAACTTTGTGAAGACCAATACTTGTGTCATTCTCAAAACTTTTGACCACGACTGTACTGTTTGCTGATGATCTGGTGCTTCTGTCACCAACCATGGAGGGCCTACAGCAGCACCTAGATCATCTGCACAGATTCTGTTAGATCTGGGCCCTGACTGTAAATCTCAGTAAGACAAAAATAATGGTGTTACAAAAAAGGTCCAGTTGCCAGGAGCACAAATACAAATTCCATCTAGACATTGTTGCCCTAGAGCACACAAAAAAACTATACATACCTCGGCCTAAACATCAGCGCCACAGGTAACTTCCACAAAGCTGTGAACGATCTGAGAGACAAGGCAAGAAGGGCCTTCTATGCCATCAAAAGGAACATAAAATTCGACATACAAATTAGAATCTGGCTAAAAATACTTGAATCAGTTATAGAACCCATTGCCCTTTATGGTTGTGAGGTCTGGGGTCCGCTCACCAACCAAGAATTCACAAAATGGGACAAACACAAAATTGAGACTATGCATGCAGAATTCTGCAAAAACATCCTCTGTGTACAACGTAAAACAGCAAATAATGCATGCAGAGCAGAATTAGGCCGATACCCGCTAATTATCAAAATCCAGAAAATAGCAATTAAATTCTACAACCACTTAAAAGGAAGCGATTCCCAAACCTTCCATAACAAAGCCATAACCTACAGAGAGATGAACCTGGAGAAGAGTCCCCTAAGTAAGCTGGTCCTGAGGCTCTGTTCACAAACACAAACAGACCCCACAGAGCCACAGGACAACAACACAATTAGACCCAACCAAATCATGAGAAAACAAAAAAAAAATTACTTGACACATTGGAAAGAACAAACAAAAAAACAGAGCCAACTAGAATGCTATTTGGCCCTAAACAGAGAGAACACAGTGGCAGAATACCTGACCACTGTGACTGACCCAAACTTAAGGAAAGCTTTGACTATGTACAGACTCAGTGAGCATAGCCTTGCTATTGAGAAAGGACGCCGTAGGCAGACCTGGCTCTCAAGAGAAGACAGGCTATGTGCACACTGACCACAAAATGAGGTGGAAACTGAGCTGCACTTCCTAACCTCATGTCAAATGTATGACCATATTAGAGACACATACTTCCCTCAGATTACACAGACCCACAAATCCAATTTTGATAAACTCCCATATCTATTGGGTGAAATAATACCACAGTGTGCAATCACAGCAGCAAGATTTGTGACCTGTTGCCACAAACACCATTGTAAATACAACACATATTTATGTTTATTTATTTTCCCTTTTGTACTTTAACTATTTGCACATTGTTACAACACTATATATAGACATAACATTACATTTTAAATGTCTTTATTCTTTTGGAACTTTCGTGAGTGTAATGTTTACTGTTAATTTGTATTGTTTATTTCACTTTTGTTTATTATCTACTTCACTTGCTTTGGCAATGTTAACATATGTTTCCCATGCCAATAAAGCCCCTTAAATTGAAATTGAATTAATATTGAAAGAGAGAGAGAGAGAGCGAGAGAGAGAGAAAGGGAGAGAGAGCGAGAGAGAGCGAGAGAGAGCGAGAGAGAGAGAGAGAGAGAGCGAGAGAGAGAGAGAGAGAGAGAGGAAAGCTTGCTTTGGCAATTGCCTCTCCTCTTTTCACTCTATTCAGTACTTTGACAGACAGCAGTCTTCTCTGTAGAGTGGTGGTGGTTGAGTGGTGGTTGGAACTTGGAGGAGGTTGGAGTGGGGTGGCTAGGGTAGTGTGGAATCCTCATAAAAATTCAAACGTCATTGTTAATTTACTGTCAAACACCAACTCTAAGCAGACATAGCCTCCCTCTGTTCCCCCTCTCCCTCTCCCTCTCCCTCTCCTTCCCCCTCTCCCTCTCCCCTCTCCCCTCTCCCTCTCCCTCTCCCTCTCCCTCTCTCTCTCCCTCTCCCTCTCCCTCTCCCTCTGTTCCCCCTCTCCCTCTTCTTCCCCCTCTCCTTCTCCCTCTCGCCTGCAATGTCAGGGTTGTGGGTTCAATTCCCAAGGGGGACCAGTATGAACAAAAAGGTGGGGAAAGAAGGAAAATGTATGCACTCTCTGTAAGTGGCTCTGGATAAGAGTGTCTGCTAAACCAATCAAATGTAGAGGGAGAGAAGGAGTGAGATGAGTACGAGGATGATTTCTTAAAGAACACAAACATCAGCTGTCCTGTCTCTGACCTGGGAAAGGAAAATAAATGGGGGGGGGAGAAGAGGAACCAAGGGGTCGGCCAGATAGCAGCTACATGCATAACAACACACACAGGACCTGTCCTTTACAGAGGCCAGGGGAGCAGACAGGAGAGAAGACCAGTATGGAGATTGTGGTCAGTATAGAGAGACAGAGGACAGTATAGAGAGAGAGATGTCTGGATGGAAGACAGTATAGAGAGATAGAGGTCTGGATGGAGATATAGAGGACAGTATTGAGAGATAGAGGTCTGGATGGAGATATAGAGGACAGTATTGAGAGATAGAGCTCTGGATGGAGATATAGAGGACAGTATTGAGAGATAGAGCTCTGGATGGAGATATAGAGGACAGTATTGAGAGATAGAGGTCTGGATGGAGAAATATAGAGGACAGTATTGAGAGATAGAGGTCTGGATGGAGATATAGAGGACAGTATTGAGAGATAGAGGTCTGGATGGAGATATAGAGGACAGTATTGAGAGATAGAGGTCTGGATAGAAGACAGTATAGAGAGATAGAGGTCTGGATGGAGGACAGTATAGAGAGATAGAGGTCTGGATGGAGATATAGAGGACAGTATTGAGAGATAGAGGTATGGATGGACGACAGTATAGAGAGATAGAAAGAGAGAGAGAGAAGAATGGTAGGGGAAGAGGGGAATAGAGAGACAAAGCTGAAACTGTCCACTGATTAGAGAGAGAGAGAGAGAGAGAGAGAGAGAGAGAGAGAGAGAGAGAGAGAGAGAGAGAGAGAGAGAGAGAGAGAGAGAGAGAGAGAGAGAGAGAGAGAGAGAGAGAGAGAGAGAGAGAGAGAGAGAGAGAGAGAGAGAGAGAGAGAGAGAGAGAGAGAAAGAAAGAGCACCATATGGTAGTGTGTACCAGGGGTAATGAGGCGTGTCGCCACCCTCTCCTCTCCAGCAGCAACCAATCATATCACACATGAGCGGACCATCTGATAGGCTGAAAACGCAACATGGCCAGACCCTAGACCCAGCGATATGGAACCACCACATACATCACCATCATGCTGCCATACAGGGAAAGAAAATATAGTTTATATCCGCCATCTACAAGGCCTAGGGTGGAAGGCATCCAAAATGTTAGCCTATTCAAAATCAACACCCTAGCCTTTACCACATATATATGATCTGTAGATCTGAGAGAATTGGATAGGTGTAACCAATAGTTACTAGTAGGTAGGGCTGAGTTCAGATCTACTGTCTGGGGAAGGGTGACTAGTAGGGTGGGTTCAGATCTACTGTCTTTGGAAGGGTAACTAGTAGGGGTGGGTTCAGATCTACTGTCTTTGGAAGGGTGACTAGTAGGGTTCAGATCTACTGTCTGTGGAAGGGTGACTAGTAGGGGTGGGTTCAGATCTACTGTCTGTGGAAGGGTGACTAGTAGGGCTGAGTTCAGATCTACTGTCTGGGAAGGGTGACTAGTAGGGGTGGGTTCAGATCTACTGTCTGTGGAAGGGTGACTAGTAGGGGTGGGTTCAAATCTACTGTCTTTGGAAGGGTGACTAGTAGGGTTCAAATCTACTGTCTGGGGAAGGGTGACTAGTAGGTAGGGGTGAGTTCAGATCTACTGTCTGGTGAAGGGTGACTAGTAGGGGTGGGTTCAGATCTACTGTCTTTGGAAGGGTGACTAGTAGGGGTTCAGATCTACTGTCTGTGGAAGGGTGACTAGTAGGGGTGGGTTCAGATCTACTGTCTGGGGAAGGGTAACTAGTAGGGGTGGGTTCAGATCTACTGCTGGGGAAGGGTAACTAGTAGGGGTGGGTTCAGATCTACTGTCTTTGGAAGGGTGACTAGTAGGGTTCAGATCTACTGTCTGTGGAAGGGTGACTAGTAGGGGTGGGTTCAGATCTACTGTCTTTGGGAAGGGTGACTAGTAGGGGTGGGTTCAGATCTACTGTCTGGGAAGGGTAACTAGTAGGGGTGGGTTCAGATCTACTGTCTTTGGAAGGTGACTAGTAGGGTTCAGATCTACTGTCTGTGGAAGGGTGACTAGTAGGGGTGGGTTCAGATCTACTGTCTGTGGAAGGGTGACTAGTAGGGGTGGGTTCAGATCTACTGTCTGTGGAAGGGTGACTAGTACGGGTGGGTTCAGATCTACTGTCTGGGGAAGGGTGACTAGTAGGGTTCAGATCTACTGTCTGTGGAAGGGTGACTAGTAGGGTTCAGATCTACTGTCTGGGGAAGGGTGACTAGTAGGGGTGGGTTCAGATCTACTGTCTGTGGAAGGGTGACTAGTAGGGTTCAGATCTACTGTCTGTGGAAGGGTGACTAGTAGGGGTGGGTTCAGATCTACTGTCTGGGGAAGGGTGACTAGTAGGGGTGGGTTCAGATCTACTGTCTGTGGAAGGGTGACTAGTAGGGTTCAGATCTACTGTCTGTGGAAGGGTGACTAGTAGGGGTGGGTTCAGATCTACTGTCTGGGGAAGGGTGACTAGTAGGGGTGGGTTCAGATCTACTGTCTTTGGAAGGGTGACTATTAGGGTTCAGATCTACTGTCTGTGGAAGGGTGACTAGTAGGGGTGGGTTCAGATCTACTGTCTGGGGAAGGGTGACTAGTAGGGGTGGGTTCAGATCTACTGTCTTTGGAAGGGTGACTAGTAGGGTTCAGATCTACTGTCTGTGGAAGGGTGACTAGTAGGGGTGGGTTCAGATCTACTGTCTGGGGAAGGGTGACTAGTAGGGGTGGGTTCAGATCTACTGTCTGTGGAAGGGTGACTAGTAGGGTTCAGATCTACTGTCTGTGGAAGGGTGACTAGTAGGGTTCAGATCTACTGTCTGTGGAAGGGTGACTAGTAGGGTTCAGATTTACTGTCTGGGGGAAGGGTGACTAGTAGGGGTGGGTTCAGATCTACTGTCTGGGGAAGGGTGACTAGTAGGGTTCATATCTACTGTCTAGGGAAGGGTGACTAGTAGGGCTGAGTTCAGATCTACTGTCTGTGGAAGGGTGACTAGTAGGGGTGGGTTCAAATCTACTGTCTGGGGAAGGCGTGATTTAGAGTAGTGTGTGTGAGTGAATGACTGAGTGAATGACTGAGTGAGTGAGTGAGTGAGTGGTGAGTGAGTGAGTGAGTGAGTGAGTGAGTGAGTGAGTGAGTGAGTGAGTGAGTGAGTGAGTGAGTGAGTGAGTGAGTGAGTGAGTGAGTGAGTAAGTGAGTGTGTGAGTGAGTGAGTGAATGAGTGAGTGAGGGTGTGTGTGTGTGTGTGTGAGAGAGAGAGACAATGTGAAGGTGTGTGTTTGTGTGTGTGTGTGTGTGTGTGTGTGTGTGTGTGTGTGTGTGTGTGTGTGTGTGTGTGTGTGTGTGTGTGTGTGTGTGTGTGTGTGTGTGTGTGTGTGTGTGTGTGTGTGTGAGTGTAAAGGTGATGAGTGTAAAGTATACACAGTGCGTTCGGAAAGTATTCAGACCCCTTGACATTTTCCACATTTTGTTACGTCACAGCCTTATTCTAAAATTTATTAAATGAAACAAATTCCTCAGCAATCTGCACACAATACCCCATAATGACATAGAGAAAACAGGTTCTTGGAAATCTTTGCATATTTATTAAAAATAAAAACAGAAATACCTTATTTACATAAGTATTCAGACCCTTTGCTATGAGACTCGAAATGGAGCTCAGATGCATCTTGTTTCCATTGATCATCCTTGAGATGTTTCTACAACTTGATTGGAGTCCACCTGTGGTAAATTCAATTCATTGGACATGATTTGGAAAGGCACACACCTATGTGTGTGTGTGTATATAGGGTCCCACAGGTGACAATGCATGTCAGAACAAAACCTAAGCCATGAGGTCGAAGGAATTGTCCGTAGAGCTCCGAGACAGGATTGTGTCGAGGCACAGATATGGGGAAGGGTACCAAAACACAGTGGCCTCCATCTATCTTAAATGGAAGAAGTTTGGAACCACCAAGACTCTTCCTAAAGCTGGTCAAAATGAGATATCGGGGGAGAAGGGCCTTGGTCAGGGAGGTGACCAAGAACCCGATGGTCACTCTGACAGAGCTCTAGAGTTCCTCTGTGGAGATGGGAGAAATGTCCAGATTTCTGCAGCACTCCACCAATCAGGCATTTATGGTAGAGTGGCCAGACGGAAGCCACTCCTCAGTAAAAGGCACATGAAATCCCGCTTGGAGTTTGCCAAAAGGCACCATCAAGCCTATTTGATGCTAATAGCGCTCACCGCTGTCCCTAGTGGACGATTTTTAAAGTCATCTCACAACGTCCTGGGTATCTGGACAGACGTCGAATTTCGCCTTGGATCTTGAGCGACCTGGCTGTCCAACCTGCTCTGTGCTTGAGCAAGGAAGTTAACCACCAACAGCAGCTGCTTCCTGGGCGCCGATGACGTGGATTAAGGCAGCCCCCCCCCCACCCCCGCACCTCTCTGATTCAGAGGGGTTGGGTTAAATGCGGAAGACACATTTCAGTTGAATGTATTCAGTTGTACAGCTGACTAGGTATCCCCTTCCCTTCCCTTCCCATTAAAGCGGCAATCAGCAGTTGAAACTATTACAAAGCGGCCTCCCTGCCCCTGGTTTGGTAAAAAGCTGGACAGAGCAATGGATTCAAGGACTGACCATCCATGATATCAACGTTATAGTATTAACAATGTGTTGAGGCTATACACTGTTGGTTTACATTTATGTATTTTTTTTTACAAAGATTGGAGTAAAACAAGCTCCTATTTGGGATTCTGATGGGGAACGACAGTTGAACTAAGCTCATGAGGTATTTATAAGTGATATTCTTCAAGAATCAATGGGTACATATCGTTCATTTCTAAGTCCAAAAATAGATGCAGCAACTGCAGATTGCCTCTAAAGACAAGGTGATCTGAAGTCAGTTACAGTGACAGTGATGGTTCCAAACTGCTCTGTGCTATAAAAGACAAGCTGATCTAAAGTCAGTTATAGTGATGAGACCAACCTGCTCTGTGATATAAATACAAGGTGATCTGATCTAAGCAAAAAACAGAATGACAGATGAATAAAAACACAGACACATAGAATCACCTGTCACTGGAAGGGAGGCCAGGAGAGAGAATATAACATGATTGGGTTTTTTTGTATACAGTACAAGAAAGGCTTCGTGTGTGTGTGTGCGTGCGTGCGTGCGGTCGGGGGATTGTGGAGACCAGGTCATCTGTGGAAACACAGAGAGAGCCCTCGATAACATTATCAACTCACAGAGAGAGCCCTCGATAACATTATCAACTCACAGAGAGAGCCCTCGATAACATTATCAACTCACAGAGGGAGCCCTCGATAACATTATCAACTCACAGAGAGAGCCCTCAATAACATTATTAACTCACAGAGAGAGCCCTCGATAACATTATCAACTCACAGAGAGAGCCCTCGATAACATTATCAACTCACAGAGAGAGCCCTCGATAACATTATCAACTCAAAGAAAGAGCCCTCGATAACGTTATTAACTCAGATAGAGCCCTCGATAACATTATCAACTCACAGAGAGAGCCCTCGATAATATTATCAATTCACACTTGACTGACACAACACACAACACACAACACAACACACAACACACAACACACGACACACAACACAACACACAACTCACGTTGCTGACAGGTGTATGAAATCGAGCACATCGAGCACACTCATAGGATGCCACCTTTCCAACAAGTCAGTTTGTCACATTCCTGTCCTGCTAGAGCTGCCCCTGGTCAACTGTAAGTGCTGTTATTGTGAAGTGGAAACGTCTAGGAGCAACAGCGGCTCAGCCGCGAAGTGGTAGGCCACACAAGCTGAAATCGTCTGTCCTCGGTTGCAACACTCACTTCCTTGTTCCAAACTTCCTTGTTCAGCACAATAACTGTTCGTTTGGAGCTTCATGAAATGGGTTTCCATGGCCAAGCCTAAGATCACCATGCGCAATGCCAAGCGTCGGCTGGAGTGGTAAAAGCTCGCCGCCATTGGACTCTGGAGCAGTAGAAACGCGTTCTCTGGAGTGATGAATCCGATGGACGAATCTGGGTTTGGCGGATGCCAGGAGAAAGCTACCTGCCCCAATGCATAGTGCCGACTGTAAAGTTTGGTGGAGGAGGAATAATAGTCTGGGGATGTTTTTCATGGTTCAGGCCCCTTAGTTCCAGTGAAGGAAAATCTTAACGTTACAGCATACAATGACATTCTAGACGATTCTGTGCTTCCAACTTTGTGGCAACAGTTTGGGGAAGGCCCTTTCCTGTTTCAGCATGACAATGCCCCCGTGCACAAAGCGATGTCCATACAGAAATGGTTTGTCGAGATTGGTGTGGAAGAACTTGACTGGCCTGCACAGAGCCCTGACCTCAACCCCATCAAACACCTTTGGGATGAAATGGAAGCAAGTCCCCGCAGCAGTGTTCCAACATCTAGTGGAAAGCCTTCCCAGAAGAGTGGAGGCTGTTATAGCAGCAAAGGGGGGGACCATCTCCATATTAATGCCCATGATTGTGGAATGAGAGCAGGTGTCCACATACTGTTGGTCATGTAGTGTATATGACATCTAGCTACACTCTCAGACTGGAGTGAAATCCTCTCACCACTCAGATTTAAGGACTTTCCTAGACTACTGTGTTATTTAGCAGCATGCTATTCACGTGTTCCACCCTTTACCGAGACCCGTCACACGAGGGTCCAATCCACCGACCTCAGACACTACTCTCAACACACACACACACACAAACACACACACACACACACTTCTGGCCTGGGAATTGCTGAGAGGAAGTGGCAGGGAGGCAGACAGGGAAGCTTAGAAATAAATAAGTCCTTTGTGTTGGGCTAAGTAAACATTACACAGTTTTACACAGGTCAATAGTGTAGTCTGATAAGCTGCTTCCTATCAATGGGACAGACTGGTTGGACAGACTGGTAGGATAGACTGGTTGGACAGACTGGTAGGATAGACTGGTTGGACAGACTGGTAGGATAGACTGGTAGGATAGACTGGTAGGATAGACTGGTTGGACAGACTGGTAGGATAGACTGGTTGGACAGACTGGTAGGATAGACTGGGTTGGACAGACTGGTAGGATAGACTGGTAGGAGAGAGAGAGAGAGAGAGAGAGAGAGAGAGAGAGAGAGAGAGAGAGAGAGAGAGAGAGAGAGAGAGAGAGAGAGAGAGAGAGAGAGAGAGAGAGAGAGAGAGAGAGAGAGAGAGAGAGAGAGAGAGAGAGAGAGAGAGAGAGAGAGAGAGAGAGAGAGAGAGAGAGAGAGAGAGAGAGAGAGAGAGAGAGAGAGAGAGAGAGAGAGAGAGAGACAGAGAAAGAGGGAGATAGAGATAGAGATAGAGAGGGGGGAGAAACCCCTCTGCCTCACCTCTCTATTTCTCCTCCATTATGCAGTTTCCTCTCTATCCCACGGACACACCTTGTACTAGCCAACAAACACACTAGGGGTTTTCTTTACCCAGGGAAATACAACATTTCAATTTGACACCATTGTTGATATCTTTCTGAAATGTCAACATATCTCCTTTCCTCTTCAGATGTCAGAGTTGACGTGACAAACCTCACACTCAGAAACCTCAGTGCCAAAAGAATATCACCAGACATATAAACTAGGGGTGGAAGAGGAGTCATAATGTGGCTGTACACCTTTAGTTTGTATCTATTATGATAATTCATTGGCTAACAGACAGCTGGGTGAGCTGAATTGTATGGGAATCAACAACAACCTCGTCATCAGCAGATTTTTTAAACAACAGACTAATATGCTATGCACACACTTGAGCACAACTAGACTAGCTGTCGCCATTGGTGACGGATAATGGGGATCCTAATGAATCTAATCAAATAAATCAAACCCTCTCCCCCTTCCTCTCCCTCCCAGGAGTTTTAGAAAACCACCCGTGATGTCTGGCATGGGATCATGGCTGGGAACGGCCAGGAGAACTGTTGGCTGTAATTAGCTGGAAGTCTAAACAGAGGCATGGGATTATGGTTGGGAACGCCAGGAGAACTGTTGGCTGTAATTAGCTGGAAGTCTAAACAGAGGCATGGGATTATGGTTGGGAACGCCAGGAGAACTGTTGGCTGTAATTAGCTGGAAGTCTAAACAGAGGCATGGGATTATGGTTGGGAACGCCAGGAGAACTGTTGGCTGTAATTAGCTGGAAGTCTAAACAGACGCATGGGATTATGGTTGGGAACGCCAGGAGAACTGTTGGCTGTAATTAGCTGGAAGTCTAAACAGAGGCATGGGATTATAGTTGGGAACGCCACCAGGAAAACTGTTGGCTGTAATTAGTTTGAAATCTCACAGAGGCATGGGATTATGGTTGGGAAGCCAGGATAACTGTTGGCTGTAATTAGCTGGAAGTCTAAGAAAGGCATGGGATTATGGTTGGGAACGCCAGGAGAACTGTTGGCTGTAATTAGCTGGAAGTCTAAACAGAGGCATGGGATTATGGTTGGGAACGCCAGGAGAACTGTTGGCTGTAATTAGCTGGAAGTCTAAACAGAGGCATGGGATTATGGTTGGGAACGCCAGGAGAACTGTTGGCTGTAATTAGCTGGAAGTCTAAACAGAGGCATGGGATTATGGTTGGGAACGCCAGGAGAACTGTTGGCTGTAATTAGCTGGAAGTCTAAACAGAGGCATGGGATTATGGTTGGGAACGCCAGGAGAACTGTTGGCTGTAATTAGCTGGAAGTCTAAACAGAGGCGTGGGATTATTGTTGGGAACGCCAGGAGAACTGTTGGCTGTAATTAGCTGGAAGTCTAAACAGAGGCATGGGATTATGGTTGGGAACGCCAGGAGAACTGTTGGCTGTAATTAGCTGGAAGTCTAAACAGAGGCGTGGGATTATGGTTGGGAACGCCAGGAGAACTGTTGGCTGTAATTAGCTGGAAGTCTAAACAGAGGCGTGGGATTATGGTTGGGAACGCCAGGAGAACTGTTGGCTGTAATTAGCTGGAAGTCTAACAGAAGGTAGGAGTATGAGGCAGTTGACATGGCAATAACTGGATCACACACTGGGTTTTTGTATCTGGTTTCTTTTGTCTTTTGACGGAAAACAGAACAGATCAAATTAAGCTGCCTAATTTACCAGATTCCCTCTTTCCCCATCCCTCCCTCGTCCCTTATTTTCTCCTGTTCAGCTCCCTCCATTCTGTCATTCCCTTCCTTCTCACACTCTTCCCTCTCTCCTCTCCTTTCCTCCTTTCTCTCTTTCCTTCTCTCCTCTCCTCTCCTCTCCTCTCCTCTCCTCTCCTCTCCTCTCCTCTCCTCCGTTCTCTCTTTCCCTCTCTCCTCTCCTCTCTCCTCTCCTCTCTCTTCTCTCCTCTCCCCACTCTCCTTTTCTCCCCTCCCTCTCTCCTCTCCTCTCTCCTCTCTCCCATCTCTCCTCTCCTCTCTCCTCTCTCCTCTCTCCTCTCTCCTCTCTCCCCTCTCCCCTCTCTCCTCTCTCCTCTCCTCTCTCCTCTCCTCCCTTCCCTTCCCTCTCCTCTCCTCTCCTCTCCTCTCTCCTCTCTCCTCTCTCTCCTCTCCTCTCCTCTCTCCTCTCTCCTCTCCTCTCCTCTCCTCTCTCCTCTCTTCCCTTCCCTCTCCTCTCCTCTCCTCTCCTCTCTCTTCTCTCCTCTCTCCCCACTCTCCTTTTCTCCCCTCCCTCTCTCCTCTCCTCCCTTCTCTCTCTCCTCTCAGCTCTTTCTCCTCTCCTCCCTTACCTGAGGAGCAGTCCTATATGGCAGATTCCTGCTCAGCACAGACCAACCTCCCTGTCCAAATAACAGGTAAACGAACCCGCAACAACAATGTGGATTTCCACTATTTATCTAAACCCAGTTGTGCTGGAAGCCATTCAGAGTGGCTTGGGTTGGAGAGGCCGGACGGTAACTGCACAGCTTTGAAGTCTATAACACCATACATTCTATAAAAGGAAAAGAAAAACATGATGTTTTTCTATCCATTTCTTTCTCCCTCTCTCTGCCCTCCTTCAGCAGAAAGGCAAAAACAACCTGAGGAAATAGGTGGAGTAAACGATGTATTGACTGTGTTCTGAACAGGGCCTATAATGAATAGGGAATAGGGTGACATTTGGGACGACAGTCGTCTTTTTGTCATTCTCCTGAAAAAAGTGTCCTCTTCCTACATTATAGGGCTGTTATAACGGGGATGAAAGCAAGACAGTCAAGCTACCCTGAGATAGCGGGGTGATTCTGAAGCGACACCCTAACACTGCTGTCTTCGTTGCCATAGCAACCCTCCGAGGGGAGGTGAAGGAGAGGACATGGCTACTGCAGCACAGAGTAAATATCCACAATGACTGGCTAAGGAATGCAGGTGAACTCTCTCTTTCCCTCTTTCCCTCTTTCTCTCTCTAATTCTCTCTCTCTCTCACTCTCTCTCTCTCTCTCTCTCTCTCTCTCTCTCTCTTACTCTCTCTCGCTCTCTTTCCCTCGCTCTCTCTCTAATTCTCTCTCTCTTTCCCTTGCTCTCTTTCTCTCTCTCTCTCTCATGCTCCATTCTCTCTCATTCTCTCTCTCTCTTTCCCTCTTTCTCTCTCTAATTCTCTCTCTCTCACTCTCTCTCTCTATCTCTCTCTGTCTCTCTCTCTGTCTCTCTCTCTCTCTCTCTCTCTCACTCTCTCACTCTCTCTCTCTCCCACTGTCTCCCACTCTCTTACTCTCTCTCTCCATCTCTCTTTCTTTCTTTCTCTGTCTGTCTGTCTGTCTGTCTGTCTGTCTGTCTGTCTGTCTGTCTGTCTGTCTGTCTGTCTGTCTGTCTGTCTGTCTGTCTGTCTGTCTGTCTGTCTGTCTGTCTGTCTGTCTGTCTGTCTCACTCCCTCCCCCCTCTCTTTTATAAACCCGAATAAATCCATCTTTCTTCCCAATAAGAACACATTCCCATCGGGCGGCGCACAATTGGCCCAGCGTCGTCCGGGTTTGGCTGGTGTAGGCCATCATTGTAAATAAGAATTTGTTCCTAACTGACTTGCCTAGTTAAATGTAAAAAGGTAAAAGAAAAAATTAAATAAAATATTTTTAAAAATTCCAGGTCTGCCCAGTGTTTCACCTAGCCCACGTCTCTTCATGAATCACATGAAGATATGTCATCACCTCAGAGTGCTGCTAGACAGCCTGGTAAAATCAGCCTGATCCCTAGAAATAGACGGCGATTTCGGATGTTTGAAAACGTCCTGAGAACGTCGATATATATACCTTCCTCGGCGCTCACAAAAATAAGAAAAAACGATTGATGCTCGGGAGCCGAAGCGCGCTGCTTAAACCACAACAAGCCGTGAGAATACTTGATGATAGTTGAAACAGCTTTGTATTAAATTATGTTGTTTTAAGCCTTTCCCCAAACCATAGCCCTAACTTTAACCACTCAATTAATACAGACACTTAACCCTTTGAGTGGTTTCTGTTTTAACCCTGCAACCACGCGGAATTAACCCTGTAACTACGTGGAATTGATGTGTCAAAAATAGACGTTCATCCATAATATGTCAAATTACGAAAGGGACACTATGAGATCTTGTTGGGTGAAACACCACAGTGGCTGGCATCTCAAATGGTAACATAGCACCTATATAGTACCTCTGCAACTGGATCCTGGACTTCCTGACGGGCAGACCACAGGCAACAACACCTCCTCCACACTGACTCTTAATACAGGGCCCCCCAGGGGAGTGTCCTCAGCCCTCTGCTGTGCTCCCTGTTCACCTCACGACTGCGTGGCTTTGCACGACACCCAACTCCATCATCAAGTTAGCTGACGACACCACGGTTGTAGTCCTGATAACCAACAACAACGAGTCAGCCTATAGGGAGGAGGTAAGTGAACTCGCATGGTGGTGTCATGACAACAACCTCTCCCTCAATATTAACAAAACAAAGGAGTTGATTGTTGACTTCAGGAAGCAGAGAAGGGAACATGCCCCGATCCACATTAACGGGACCGCAGTAGAACGAGTCAACAGTTTTAAGTGTCTCGGCGTCCACATCACCGAGGACTTGTCATGGACCAACAACTCCACCACTCTTGTCAAGAGGGAGCAACAGCGTCTCTCTGAAGAAATTCAGCATGCCGACCCAAGGGTCCTCTCCAAATACTACCACTGCACCATCGAGAGCGTCCTGACTGGTTGCATCACGGCCTGGTACGGGAATTGCTCCGTCCACAACTGCAAGGCCCTCCAGTGGGTGGTGAAGACGGCCTGTACATCACCGGGACCGTGCTCCCACCCATCCAGTACATCACTGGGACCGCGCTCCCACCCATCCAGTACATCACTGGGACCGTGCTCCCACCCATCCAGGACATCACTGGGACCGTGCTCCCACCCATCCAGTACATCACTGGGACTGTGCTCCCACCCATCCAGGACATCACTGGGACCGTGCTCCCACCCATCCAGGACATCACTGGGACCGTGCTCCCACCCATCCAGGACATCACTGGGACCGTACTCCCACCCATCCAGGACCTCTACTTGAAACGGTGCCTGAGGAAAGGCATGCAGCATCGTCAAGGACTCCTCACACCCCAGCCACAGGCTGTTCACTCCCTTACTGTCGGGCAGACGGTATCGGAGCATGAGGTCTGATACCGACAGGCTCAGAGACAGTTTCTATCTACAAGCCATCAGACCGCTGAACACTGGAACTGGACCGACCACCTGCTCTGTTTCTCCACATCTTAGCACACATGCACTCACTCACACACATACCCACTCAGACACACACCCATCCACATCCACATGCACACATCCACACACACATATACATTCATGCTACACACACATCACAACTGCTGCTCTTATTGTACTGCTCAGTCTATCCACAGGAAGAACAACAAGATAGCAGCGAGAGATAGACAGAGAGGAAACAGACAGAAAGACAGACAGAGCTTTTCCTACCTCTAAGAAGCAGGTCCCGACTGCCGTATTCTCCTTGATCGTCACGTTGTAGAAGTTACTGGAAAACACTGGCTCGTTGTCATTTACATCCTGCAGCACCACGGCAACCTTCGCCGTCGACGACATAGGAGGCCGCCCGTTGTCCGTGGCAACCACCGTCACACTGGGCGCTGGCTCCGACTCGTAATCCAGTGCCATCGCCGTGGTGATGATCCCCGTCACTGGATCGATGGAGAACCAATCAGAGTGGCTCTTTTTGTCTTTGAGGAGACTGTATCGGACGTCCCCATTGGGCCCCTGGTCCTTGTCCCGGGCTGTCACCTGGAGCACAAAGGATCCTGGGTAGACAACCTCTGGGATGGTCTGTTTGTAAGCCTGCTGGTCGAAGAGTGGTGGATTATCGTTCACATCAGTGACCTGGATAGTAAAGGAGGACTCAGCCCTGAGAGGAGGGGTGCCTGCGTCTGTTGCCATCACCCTCAGCTCGTACGTGTCCCTCTCCTCGCGGTCCAACACCTGGTCCACACAGATCAGATAGATAATACTGTCCTTGGTGGTCAGGGCGAACTTCCCGTCCCCTCCCTCTAGCGAAACGTTAACGTTAGCGTATTCTCCGTAGTCGGGGTCGGTGACGGAGATGCGCGCCACGTACTGGCCGGGCTGGGCGCCCTCGGAGATGCGTGGCGAGCCGTCTTCGCTGAGGAAAATGATGGTCATGGTGGGTTGGTTGTCGTTGTAGTCTCGGACGTGGATTGTCACGAAGGCATTGGTCACCTGGAGGAAATGAGGTAAAACAACAGGGCACGGAGTAAAACAACAGGGCTAGGTGTAAAACAACAGGGCATGGTGTAAAACAACAGGGCATGGTGTAAAACAACAGGGCATGGAGTACAACAACAGGGCATGGTGTAAAACAACAGGGCATGGAGTACAACAACAGGGCATGGTGTAAAACAACAGGGCATGGAGTACAACAACAGGGCATGGTGTAAAACAACAGGGCATGGAGTACAACAACAGGGCATGGTGTAAAACAACAGGGCATGGAGTACAACAACAGGGCATGGTGTAAAACAACAGGGCATGGAGTACAACAACAGGGCATGGTGTAAAACAACAGGGCATGGAGTACAACAACAGGGCATGGTGTAAAACAACAGGGCATGGAGTACAACAACAGGGCATGGAGTACAACAACAGGGCATGGTGTAAAACAACAGGGCATGGAGTACAACAACAGGGCATGGTGTAAAATAACAGGGCATGGTGTAAAACAACAGGGCACGGAGTAAAACAACAGGACATGGAGTACAACAACAGGGTACGGTATAAAACAACAGGGCATGGAGTAAAACAACAGGGCATGGAGTACCATCGAGAGCGTCCTGACCGGTTGCATAATGGCCGGAGGGGATGGCTGCCGTTTTATGGACTCTTAACCAACCGTGCTATTTTGTGTGTTTTTTCGCATTGTTTGTAATTTATTTTGTACATAATGTTGATGCTACCGTCTCGTATGACCGAAAAGAGCTTCTGGACATCAGAACAGCGATTACTCACCTTGAACTGGACAAATAATTTGTATTTTATGAGTCGGATGAGAGGGATTTGCTCCAGACACCCGACAGCGCCCTCATCCCCGTCATTCGCAGTAGAAAGAAAAGGAGATATCGCGGAAGGTGATCGGGGTGCCTGGTAAGGAGCCGGCGACGAGTGGCTAATCTGCCTTTACCATCAATACTATTGGCCAACTTACAATCGCTTGATAATAAAGTGGACAAACTACAAGCACGTATATCCTACCAACGGGACATTAAAAACTGTAATATCTTATGTTTCACTGAGTCGTGGCTGAACGACGACATGAACAACATACAGCTGGCGGGTTTTACACTGTATTGGCAGGATAGAACAGCAGCCTCTGGTAAGACAAGGGGTGGCGGTCTATGTATATTTGTAAACAACAGCTGGTGCACGATATCTAAGGAAGTCTCAAAGTTTTGCTCGCCTGAGGTAGAGTATCTCATGATAAACTGTAGACCACACTATCTACCAAGAGAGTTTTCATCTATATTCTTCGTAGCTGTATATTTACGACCATAAACCGATGCTGGCACTAAGACCGCACTCAATTAACTGTATACAGCCATAAGCAAACAGAAAAACGCTCATCCAGAGGCGGCGCTCCTAGTGGCCGGGGACTTTAATGCAGGGAAACTTAAATCCGTTTTACCTCATTTCTACCAGCATGTTAAATGTGCAACCAGAGGGGAAAGAAACTCTAGACCACCTTTACTCCACACACAGAGACGCGTACAAAGCTCCTTTGCCCTCCATTTGGCAAATCTGACCATAATTCTATCTTCCTGATTCCTGCTTACAAGCAGAAACTAAAGCAGAAAGCACCAGTGACTCGGTCAATAAAAAAGTGGTCAGAAAAAGCAGATGCCAAACTACCGGACTGTTTCGCTAGCACAGACTGGAATATGTTCCGGGATTCTTCAGATAGCATTGAGGAGTACACCACCTCAGTCACTGGCTTCATCAATAAGGGCATCGATGACGTAGTCCCCACAGTGACTGCACGTACATACCCCAACCAGAAGCCATGGATTACAGGAAACATCCGCACTGAGCTAAATGGTAGAGCTGCCGCTTTCAAGGAGCGGGACTCTAACCCGGAAGCTTATAAGAAATCCCGCTATGCCCTCCGACGAACCGGCAAAGCATCAATACAGGACTAAGATCTAATCGTACTACACTGGCTCCGACGCTCGTCGGATGTGGCAGGGTTTGCAAACTATTACAGACTACAAAGGGAAGCACAGTCTCGAGCTGTCCAGTGACACGAGCCTACAAGACGAGCTAAATTACTCCCATGCTCGTTTCGAGGCAAGTAACACTGAAACATGCATGAGAGCATCAGCTGTTCCGGACGACTGTGTGATCACGCTCTCCATAGCAGATGTGAGTAAGACCTTTAAACAGGTCAACATTCACAAGGCCGCGGGCCAGACTGATTACCAGGACGTGTACTCCGAGCATGCACTGACCAACTGGCAAGTGTCTTCACTGACATTTTCAACCTCTCAATGTCTGAGTCTGTAACAGCAACATGCTTCAAGCAGACCACCATAGTCCCTGTGCCCAAGTACACTAAGGTAACCTGCCTAAATGACTACCGCACCGTAGCACTCACGTCTGTAGCCATGAAGGGCTTTGAAAGGCTTGTCATGGCTCACATCAACACCATTCTCCCAGAAACCCTAGACCCACTCCAATTTGCATACCGCCCCAACAGATCCACACTGCCCTTTCACACCTGGACAAAAGGAACACCTATGTGAGAATGCTATTCATTGATTACAGCTCAGCATTCAACACCATACTGCCCTCTAAGCTCATCACTAAGCTAAGGATCCTGGGACTAAACACCTCCCTCTGCAACTGGATCCTGGACTTCCTGACGGGCCGCCCCCAGGTGATAAGGGTAGGTAACAACACATCCGCCACGCTGATCCTCAACACGGGGGCCCCTCAGGGGTGCGTGCTCAGTCTCCTCCTGTACTCCCTGTTCGCTCATGACTGCATGGCCAGGCACGACTCCAACACCAGTTTGCTGATGACACAACAGTGGTAGGCCTGATCACCGACAACGACGAGACAGCCTATAGGGAGGAGGTCAGAGACCTGGCCGTGTAGTGCCAGGACAACAACCTCTCCCTCAACGTGATCAAGACAAAGGAGATGATTGTGGACTACAGGAAAAAGAAGAAGACCGAGCACGCCCCCATTCTCATCGACGGGGCTGTAGTGGAGCAGGTTGAGAGCTTCAAGTTCCTTGGTGTCCACATCACCAACAAACTAACATCGTTCAAGCACACCAAGACAGTCGTGAAGAGGGCACGACAAAACCTATTCCCCCTAAGGAGACTGAAAGGATTTGGCATGGGTCCTCAAATCCTCAAAAGGTTTTACAGCTGCACCATCGAGAGCATCCTGACCGGTTGCATCACTGCCTGGTATGGCAACTGCTCGGCCTCCGACCGCAAGGCACTACAGAGGGTAGTGCGTACGGCCCAGTACATCACTGGGGCCAAGCTTCCTGCCATCCAGGACCTCTATACCAGGCGGTGTCAGAGGAAGGCCCTAAAAATGGTCAAAGACTCCAGTCACCCAATTCATAGACTGTTCTCTCTGCTACCGCACAACCAAGTCTAGGTCCAAAAGGCTTCTAAACAACTTCTACCCCCAAGCCATAAGACTCCCGAGTGGCACAGTGGTCTAAGGCACTGCATCGCAGTGCTAGCTGTGCCACTAGAGATCCTGGTTCGTGTCCAGGCTCTGTCGCAGCCGGCCGCGACCGGGAGACCCATGGGGTGGCGCACAATTGGTCCAGCGTCGTCCAAGGTAGGGGAGGGTTTGGCCGGCAGGGATGTGGGTTTGTTTCCCACGGGGGGCCAGTATGAACCCCCCCCCCCCCCCCCCCCCCCCCCCCCAAAAAAATAATAATAACATGTATGCATTCACTAACTGTAAGTCGCTCTGGATAAGAGCGTCTGCTAAATGACTAAAAATGTAAATGTAATGTAAATAAGACTCCTGAACATCTATAAAACAACAGTAGAGGATGTGGAGAAGCTAAAATAACCTCCTTCCTCTAAAAGTTCCAGAGAGCAGAGAAAGACTCAATGCAGCCTCCAGACTGTCCACAGGAAGGGTCCACAATTAGGACAACAATAACTAGTATTAAAGTCTCATTTGATGGCATTGTGCCATTACAGAAGAAACCTTTAAAGACATGTATTTATTCATGCTCATCAGATAAAACGACTACGTCGCTGTTCTGTTTTGACTGTCGTCAGCACATCATGTTGCTAGGTATGTTGCATTACATGTTTAATATTGAATGTGTTCCTGGCCTCTAGGTGGCTAGTGGGTGGCTAGTGGGTGGCTAGTGGGTGGCATCTAGGTGGCAAGTGGGTGGCTAGTGGGTGGCATCTAGGTGGCTAGTGGGTGGCTAGTGGGTGGCATCTAGGTGGCTAGTGGGTGGCTAGTGGGTGGCTAGTGGATGGCATCTAGGTGGCTAGTGGGTGGCTAGCGGGTGGCTAGTGGGTGGCATCTAGGTGGCTAGTGGGTGGCTAGTGGGTGGCATCTAGGTGGCTAGTGGGTGGCTAGTGGGTGGCTAGTGGGTGGCTAGTGGGTGGCTAGCGGGTGGCTAGTGGGTGGCATCTAGGTGGCTAGTGGGTGGCTAGTGGGTGGCATCTAGGTGGCTAGTGGGTGACATCTAGGTGGCTAGTGGGTGGCTAGTGGGTGGCTAGTGGGTGGCATCTAGGTGGCTAGTGGGTGGCATCTAGGTGGCTAGTGGGTGGCTAGTGGGTGGCTTCTAGGTGGCTAGTGGGTGGCATCTAGGTGGCTAGTGGGTGGCTAGTGGGTGGCTAGTGGGTGGCATCTAGGTGGCTAGTTGGTGGCTAGTGGGTGGCATCTAGGTGGCTAGTGGGTGGCATCTAGGTGGCTAGTGGGTGGCTAGTGGGTGGCTAGTGGGTGGCATCTAGGTGGCTAGTTGGTGGCTTCTAGGTGGCTAGTGGGTGGCTAGTGGGTGGCATCTAGGTGGCCAGTGGGTGGCTAGTGGGTGGCTTCTAGGTGGCTAGTGGGTGGCTAGTGGGTGGCATCTAGGTGGCTAGTGGGTGCTAGTGGGTGGCTAATGGGTGGCATCTAGGTGGCTAGTGGGTGGCATCTAGGTGGCTAGTGGGTGGCTAGTGGGTGGCTAGTGGGTGGCATTTAGGTGGCTAGTGGGTGGCTAGTGGGTGGCTAGTGGGTGGCTAGTGGGTGGCATCTAGGTGGCTAGTGGGTGGCATCTAGGTGGCTAGTGGGTGGCTAGTGGGTGGCTAGTGGGTGGCTAGTGGGTGGCATTTAGGTGGCTAGTGGGTGGCTAGTGGGTGGCTAGTGGGTGGCATCTAGGTGGCTAGTGGGTGGCTAGTGGGTGGCATCTAGGTGGCTAGTGGGTGGCTAGTGGGTGGCTAGTGGGTGGCTAGTGGGTGGCTAGCGGGTGGCTAGTGGGTGGCATCTAGGTGGCTAGTGGGTGGCTAGTGGGTGGCTAGTGGGTGGCATCTAGGTGGCTAGTGGGTGGCATCTAGGTGGCTAGTGGGTGGCATCTAGGTGGCTAGTGGGTGGCATCTAGGTGGCTAGTGGGTGGCTAGTGGGTGGCATCTAGGTGGCTAGTGGGTGGCATCTAGGTGGCTAGTGGGTGGCTAGTGGGTGGCATCTAGGTGGCTAGTGGGTGGCTAGTGGGTGGCTAGTGGGTGGCATCTAGGTGGCTAGTTGGTGGCTAGTGGGTGGCATCTAGGTGGCTAGTGGGTGGCATCTAGGTGGCTAGTGGGTGGCTAGTGGGTGGCTAGTGGGTGGCTAGTGGGTGGCTAGTGGGTGGCTAGTGGGTGGCATCTAGGTGGCTAGTGGGTGGCTAGTGGGTGGCTAGTGGGTGGCTAGTGGGTGGCATCTAGGTGGCTAGTTGGTGGCTTCTAGGTGGCTAGTGGGTGGCTAGTGGGTGGCTAGTGGGTGGCTAGCGGGTGGCTAGTGGGTGGCATCTAGGTGGCTAGTGGGTGGCTAGTGGGTGGCTAGCGGGTGGCTAGTGGGTGGCATCTAGGTGGCTAGTGGGTGGCTAGTGGGTGGCTAGTGGGTGGCATCTAGGTGGCTAGTGGGTGGCTAGTGGGTGGCTAGTGGGTGGCTAGTGGGTGGCTTCTAGGTGGCTAGTGGGTGGCATCTAGGTGGCTAGTGGGTGGCTAGTGGGTGGCTAGTGGGTGGCATCTAGGTGGCTAGTTGGTGGCTAGTGGGTGGCATCTAGGTGGCTAGTGGGTGGCATCTAGGTGGCTAGTGGGTGGCTAGTGGGTGGCTAGTGGGTGGCTAGTGGGTGGCATCTAGGTGGCTAGTTGGTGGCTTCTAGGTGGCTAGTGGGTGGCTAGTGGGTGGCTAGTGGGTGGCTAGCGGGTGGCTAGTGGGTGGCATCTAGGTGGCTAGTGGGTGGCTAGTGGGTGGCTAGCGGGTGGCTAGTGGGTGGCATCTAGGTGGCTAGTGGGTGGCTAGTGGGTGGCTAGTGGGTGGCATCTAGGTGGCTAGTGGGTGGCTAGTGGGTGGCTAGTGGGTGGCTAGTGGGTGGCTTCTAGGTGGCTAGTGGGTGGCATCTAGGTGGCTAGTGGGTGGCTAGTGGGTGGCTAGTGGGTGGCATCTAGGTGGCTAGTTGGTGGCTAGTGGGTGGCATCTAGGTGGCTAGTGGGTGGCATCTAGGTGGCTAGTGGGTGGCTAGTGGGTGGCTAGTGGGTGGCTAGTGGGTGGCATCTAGGTGGCTAGTTGGTGGCTTCTAGGTGGCTAGTGGGTGACTAGTGGGTGGCATCTAGGTGGCTAGTGGGTGGCTAGTGGGTGGCTAGTGGGTGGCATCTAGGTGGCTAGTGGGTGGCTAGTGGGTGGCTAGTGGGTGGCTAGTGGGTGGCTAGTGGGTGGCTAGTGGGTGGCATCTAGGTGGCTAGTGGGTGGCATCTAGGTGGCTAGTGGGTGGCTAGTGGGTGGCTAGTGGGTGGCATCTAGGTGGCTAGTTGGTGGCTTCTAGGTGGCTAGTGGGTGGCTAGTGGGTGGCATCTAGGTGGCTAGTGGGTGGCTAGCGGGTGGCTAGTGGGTGGCATCTAGGTGGCTAGTGGGTGGCTAGTGGGTGGCTTCTAGGTGGCTAGTGGGTGGCTAGCGGGTGGCTAGTGGGTGGCATCTAGGTGGCTAGTGGGTGGCTAGTGGGTGGCTAGTGGGTGGCATCTAGGTGGCTAGTGGGTGGCTAGTGGGTGGCTAATGGGTGGCATCTAGGTGGCTAGTGGGTGGCTAGCGGGTGGCTAGTGGGTGGCATCTAGGTGGCTAGTGGGTGCTAGTGGGTAGCATTTAGGTGGCTAGTGGGTGGCTAGTGGGTGGCTAGTGGGTGGCTAGTGGGTGGCTAATGGGTGGCATCTAGGTGGCTAGTGGGTGGCTAGTGGGTGGCATTTAGGTGGCTAGTGGGTGGCTAGTGGGTGGCTAGTGGGTGGCTAGTGGGTGGCTAGTGGGTGGCATCTAGGTGGCTAGTGGGTGGCATCTAGGTGGCTAGTGGGTGGCTAGTGGGTGGCATCTAGGTGGCTAGTGGGTGGCTAGTGGGTGGCTAGTGGGTGGCTAGTGGGTGGCTAGTGGGTGGCATCTAGGTGGCTAGTGGGTGGCATCTAGGTGGCTAGTGGGTGGCTAGTGGGTGGCATCTAGGTGGCTAGTGGGTGGCTAGTGGGTGGCTAGTGGGTGGCATCTAGGTGGCTAGTGGGTGGCTAGTGGGTGGCTAGTGGGTGGCATCTAGGTGGCTAGTGGGTGGCTAGTGGGTGGCTAGCTGGTGGCATCTAGGTGGCTAGTGGGTGGCTAGTGGGTGGCTAATGGGTGGCATCTAGGTGGCTAGTGGGTGGCATCTAGGTGGCTAGTGGGTGGCATCTAGGTGGCTAGTGGGTGGCTAGCTGGTGGCATCTAGGTGGCTAGTGGGTGGCATCTAGGTGGCTAGTGGGTGGCATCTAGGTGGCTAGTGGGTGGCTAGTGGGTGGCTAGTGGGTGGTTAGTGGGTGGCTAGTGTTGACCCGGGCTGCACCCCCACCTTCACTCTCTCTATTCAATATTAGTATTAGACTAGTATTAAGGTGTCATTTGATGGCATTGTGCAATTACAGAAGAAACCTTTAAAGACATGTATTTATTCATGCTTATCAGATAAAATGACTACTTCGCTGATCTGTTTTGACTGTCTTCAGCACATCATGTTACTAGGTATGTTGCATTACATGTTTAATATTGAATGTGTTCAATGCCACCCTCTCTATTCAATATTATTCTACAATGTAGAAAATTGTAAAAATAAAGAAAAACCCTTGAATGAGTAGGTGTGTCCAAACGTTTGACTGGTTCTGTATATAGGTAATGTTAGCTGTGGCTAGACATGTTTATAACAAAGTTTTTCCCCTGGATTTATATATTTATAAGTATTTTTTATGGTTATGACGGTTATTCTATTTTCATTCAATTTTAATTTTCATCCATCCCTACCCATGCACACCCTCACACAAACCCACACACACACACCTCAGGGTGGCTGGCGTTGTCTCTGGCCTGCACCACCAGCTCGTGGACTCTCTTCAGCTCGTAGTCCAGTGGACGGTTCAGAGTGATGACCCCCGACCTCGTATCCATAACAAAGTAGCGGTCAGGGTCGCTCTGGCGACGGTTGATCTCGTACAGAACCAGACCGTTGTCTCCCTCGTCAGCGTCGGACGCAAACACCTGCAGGACGTGAGAGATTGATTATTGATTGACTATTAGTAAAGATTTACCATAACTAATACAGTACTTTATACCAGTGGAGGCTCCTCAGAGGAGGAAGGGGAGGACCATCCTCCTCAGTGAATTCCATACAATAGTGTAACATTAAAAAAGTTATATATTTTTTATAAAACTATACTAAATATATTCACGTCACCAAATAATTGATTAAAATACACTGTTTTGCAATGAAGGTCTACAGTAGTCTCAACAGCACTCTGTAAGGTAGTACCATGGTGTAGCCAGAGGACAGCTAGTTTCTGTCCTCCTCTGGGTACATTGACTTCAATACAAAACCTAGGAGGCTCGTGGTTCTCACCCTCTTCCATAGACTTACACAGTAATTATGACAACTTCCGGAGGACGTCCTCTAACCTATGAGAGCTTTTGCAGAATGAACTGACATGTTGTCCAACCAATCAAAGGATCAGAGAATGAATCTAGTACTGAAAGCATAAACTACAGCTAGCTAGCACTGCAATGCATAAAATGTGGTGAGTAGTTCACTCAAAGAGAGAGAAAGACAATAGTTGAACAGGTTTGAACAAATTAATTTCTTAAAAAATGAAAGACAAGCAAGAGAGAGAGAGAGATATTTTGCTGTATTTTTTTCACTTTCACTTACTTAGCTAGCGAATGCAGCTAGCTAGTTTAGCCTACTCAAACACCTGGCTCAAACAGAGAGGGATGCTACAGTTAGCTAGCTGGCTATGGCTATCCAACACTGGAACTCTTCCAAGTCAAGGTAAGCTTTCGGTTTTATTAATTGATTGCCCCCGGGGCCGCCGGTTAACAGCTAAACTGCTAAAATGCTTTCTGACTGTACACTGAACTGCATGATTGTAGCAGGTTTACTAACGCGTTAGTTCTAGCGTAGATGCGAGAAGGAATACAATGATCAAAGGGATCATGCTGTTTGTATGTGGCTGCTATGAAAGTGAACGGTGTTTGCGTGTGATCAGGGGTGTATTCATTCCGCTGATTCTGTTGAAAAAAAGTTTCTTAAACAGAAGCAAACGAAAACAAAACGGGGATAAACATACCTGGATTTTTCCAATAGAAACTCTCGTTTGCAACTGTTGGACTAATGATTACACCCTAGATCAGCTAGATGCAGGCAAGAGTGTGCAAGGCGGTATTGAATGTGTCACTGTCTGTCACCTTGATTACTCACATATATCTCAACCGGTGCACCTACGTTGTAAACTTTCATTCATAGACTAGGTTGAACCAACCTCATGATAGGGTATAGGGAACATTTGAGTATCATGTAGTAGCCTAAACCTATCGATGTTACATTGAGCTGGGTGAACGGAATATGAATGACAGTCATCCAATTTGCTGTAATAGAAATAAGGCCACGCTCATTAAAAAAAGAATCGTCCTCCCTCATCTTAAACGGCACCGACCGCCACTGGTGTGTGTGTGTGTCTCTCAGCTGAGGCAGTTTGGACATTCTGTAGCATCATCACTCCCAGATATGGCAGCTTTATGGCTGTAGCATCATGGCTGTAGCATCATGGCTGTAGCATCATGGCTGTAGCATCGTGGCTGTAGCATCGTGGCTGTAGCATCGTGGCTGTAGCATCATGGCTGTAGCATCGTGGCTGTAGCATCAGGGCTGTAGCATCATGGCTGTAGCATCGTGGCTGTAGCATCGTGGCTGTAGCATCATGGCTGTAGCATCGTGGCTGTAGCATCAGGGCTGTAGCATCATGGCTGTAGCATCAGGGCTGTAGCATCAGGGCTGTAGCATCAGGGCTGTAGCATCGTGGCTGTAGCATCTTGGCTGTAGCATCGTGGCTGTAGCATCAGGGCTGTAGCATCATGGTTGTAGCATCAGGGCTGTAGCATCAGGGTTGTTGAGGAGAGTGTACAGAGCCAGCACAGAGTGGGACGTTCTCTCCCTGGCGCTCTGCCCCCAGGACAGTGCTCCTATCCTGGCTAGAGCCTGGAGGTGTGGCCCTCTCTCCCTGGCGCTCTGCCCCCAGGACAGTGCTCCTATCCTGGCTAGAGCCTTGAGGTGTGGCCCTCTCTCCCTGGTGCTTTGCCCTCAGGTCACTGCTCCTAACCTGGCTAGAGCTGACCGGTTTCTCCCCAGCTAATACGTCTCCCCAGGAGACTCTACTACTCTACACATTAGTGTGAAGTTGCGGTGCGATACCAAAATGAAAACTGAATGAAGCTAGGATGTGGAGTAAAACAGCAGGTCAGTAAAACAGCAGGTCAGAAAAACAGCAGGTCAGTAACACAGCAGGTCAGTAAAACAGCAGGTCAGAAAAACAGCAGGTCAGTAAAACAGCAGGTCAGTAAAACAGCAGGTCAGTAAAACAGCAGGTCAGTAAAACTGCAGGTCAGTAAAAACAGCAGGTCAGTAAAACTGCAGGTCAGTAACACAGCAGGTCAGTAAAACAGCAGGTCAGAAAAACAGCAGGTCAGAAAAACAGCAGGTCAGAAAAACAGCAGGTCAGTAAAACAGCAGGTCAGAAAAACAGCAGGTCAGTAACACAGCAGGTCAGTAAAACAGCAGGTCAGAAAAACAGCAGGTCAGAAAAACAGCAGGTCAGTAAAACAGCCGGTCAGTAAAGGTTTTTAACATACACCTTCTGCTAGAGTGACTTGTTTTTTTGTCTACAGAACGTTTTGCTCTATTTTCTGGCCACCATTAATACCTGCAATATGTTGCTTCCCTGTGGTAAACTCTCAGAGATGATGGCATGGTATCTGCTCTGGTTGAAGACGGGGGCGTGGTCATTGATGTCAGTGACAGACACCTCCAGGGTCATCAGGCCGGTGCGCCTGGGACTCCCCCCGTCGAAGGCCTCCAGAACCAGGCTGTACGAAGACATCTTCTCCCTGTCCAGAACACCGTTCACCACCAGGTCCAGGTACAACACCTAAGAGTGAAAAGACACGAGAGGACACAAGGACAACGGAGAGAAAACCATAGAAATAGAATGAATAGAACTGTCTTGGAACCTCTAACTGGTAAACTCATGGGTACACTCGAAACGGTTGCCTGGTATTGTGATGCAATAATTTCCATGGTAATGTAGAATGTTCATTCAAATTATGTTAACTGATGTGGCTCATGCAATGGAATGTATTTTGTGTAATGTCAGTTGAGTTGATTCAACAAATCACAGCACCTATTGATGGGTACACTTCCTGCTTTTACTCCATCATTGACTTGAATGGGGATTCCTGATCTTGTCATTCTATTAATATGGAGAAAACCGCTTAGAGAGAAATGCTACTGTATTGTATTGTTTTCGTGTATATTGTACCACTGGCCTCACAAAAGAGATGTCCATGAAAGTGGACAATAGAGTATCATATCCTATTGTAAAAGACCAGTTTAATAAACCTTGTTAGCTCTCTTGGTCTTGTTCACGTGTCCCTGGGTGCTTTGCTATGCTTACTATGTTACTCTACGCTATGCTATGCTACGCTATGATATTGTATGCTATGCTACTCTACACTATGCTATGCTATGCTACGCTATGATATTGTATGCTATGCTACTCTACGCTATGCTACTCTACGCTATGCTATACTACGCTATGATATTGTATGCTATGCTACTCTACACTATGCTATGCTATGCTACGCTATGATATTGTATGCTATGCTACTCTACGCTATGCTACTCTACGCTATGCTACTCTACGCTATGCTACTCTCCGTTATGCTATATTTGTATCATACCTTGTTAGCAGCTCTCTTGGTCTCCAGCCTGAAGGCTTGCCCCACGTTGCCCTCCTTAATCACATATCCCTGGGTGGTCAGCTGATCGCGGTCCGCGTCCGACGCCGGCTCCAGGGACACCCGTGTTCCCACCGCCGTCTGTTCTGGGATCTTCAGCGACGCCTTGGGCTTGAGGAACGCCGGCGCATGGTCGTTGATGTCGTTGACCGTGACGGACACCTCGACTGTGACCCCGGTCATGGTGACAGCGATGAAGCTGTAGTGGTCCCTCTGCTCGCGGTCGAGGCGGCGTGCCGTGGTGATGATCCCAGAGGTCTCGTCGATGTGGAGGTCGCTGCCCAACCCTGTTCCCTCGTGGTCGGAGATGAAGTACAGCGAGGCGGTGACGCCGGGCGGTAGCCCAGCACTGATGTCCCCTACGATGGTCCCTGCTGGCTGCTCCTCATCTAGCTGGAGCTCCAGAGCTCCCAGGACCGCGGCGGAGTGGACCACAACCAGCTCCAAGACCACGTAGAGCAGGAGGAGAGACCGTCGCCTCCACAGGCCTGAACACACACACAGACCGCTGGCCCTGGGCCCACCTTCACACGTTATTGTCATGGCTGGGGCCTCCTACACCTGAAAGAGAGAGAATACAGAGAATAGAACTTTAGAATAGAACTTCAGAATAGAACCTTAGAATAGAACCTTAGAATAGAACTTCAGAATAGAACCTTAGAATAGAACCTTAGAATAGAACTTCAGAATAGAACCTTAGAATAGAACCTTAGAATAGAACTTCAGAATAGAACCTTAGAATAGAACCTTAGAATAGAACTTTAGAATAGAACTTCAGAATATAATGTTAGCACCTTAAACTAGAACTTCAGAATAAAACCTTAAAATATAACCTTAGAATACAACTTTTGAATAGAATTTCAGAATACAACTTTAGAATAGAAAGTTATAACCGTAGAATAAATCCTTAGAATTTAATTTCAGAAAAGAAAGTTAGATTATAACTTTGATCCATTCTTGGAAGACAAATGTGTTTCTTTGCTACATAACTTCCATGTTTGAAAGCAGTTGTTCCCAACAGCAGCTGAGTCCTGTTGGGTTGTGACTGAAGACTTTGGCCAGAAACACTGGTCTTGTTTATCACCAACATTGTTTATTGGGTGGGACCATTGAAAAAGCCAGGTCATGATAAAAGACACACACACACAGAGAGAGAGAGAGAGAGAGAGAGAGAGAGAGAGAGAGAGAGAGAGAGAGAGAGAGAGAGAGAGAGAGAGAGAGAGAGAGAGAGAGAGAGAGAGAGAGAGCATGGGAAAGCATGCTATAGTTGCAGTAGCAGGGTGTCTGTTGGGAGCGTAACCGTCCGTCAGTAAAGACTGTAAGCCTAGTCCATATGTTTCTCTCACCATATAGCCATGCAGCACTCTAAAACACTACACACTGATCCTAATGTAACCTGCTACCATACACTGAGACTACACACTGATCCTAATGTAACCTAATACCATACACTGAGACTACACACTGATCCTAATGTAACCTAATACCATACACTGAGACTACACACTGATCCTAATGTAACCTGCTACCATACACTGAGACTACACACTGATCCTAATGTAACCTGCTACCATACACTGAGACTACACACTGATCCTAATGTAACCTGCTACCATACACTGAGACTACACACTGAGCCTAATGTAACCTAATACCATACACTGAGACTACACACTGATCCTAATGTAACCTGCTACCATACACTGAGACTACACACTGATCCTAATGTAACCTGCTACCATACACTGAGACTACACACTGAGCCTAATGTAACCTAATACCATACACTGAGACTACACACTGATCCTAATGTAACCTAATACCATACACTGAGACTACACACTGATCCTAATGTAACCTGCTACAATACACTGAGACTACACACTGATCCTAATGTAACCTAATACCATACACTGAGACTACACACTGATCCTAATGTAACCTGCTACCATACACTGAGACTACACACTGATCCTAATGTAACCTAATACCATACACTGAGACTACACACTGATCCTAATGTAACCTGCTACCATACACTGAGACTACACACTGATCCTAATGTAACCTAATACCATACACTGAGACTACACACTGATCCTAATGTAACCTAATACCATACACTGAGACTACACACTGATCCTAATGTAACCTGCTACCATACACTGAGACTACACACTGATCCTAATGTAACCTGCTACCATACACTGAGACTACACACTGATCCTAATGTAACCTAATACCATACACTGAGACTACACACTGATCCTAATGTAACCTAATACCATACACTGAGACTACACACTGATCCTAATGTAACCTAATACCATACACTGAGACTACACACTGATCCTAATGTAACCTGCTACCATACACTGAGACTACACACTGTACCGAGTTGACCAGTCTCTCTCTCTCTCTCTCTCTCTCTCTCTCTCTCTCTCTCTCTCTCTCTCTCTCTCTCTCTCTCCCTCTACCTCTCTGAAGAGTTATGAAGAGTTTCAGTCCAAAACGCTATAGTGTATATCCATTTTCTAGAAACAGTGGTAAATTATGTTTTATTGTTTAAAGAAGTTATGAAAGGGATTGGTGTGTTTTTTCACTATCTAATCGTTGTTTGGGGTTGTTCAATGACCGACATGTATTTGTTTAAAATCTATCACTTGTTGGTTAAGCTTAAGATTACAGCTTTTAATCATGTTTTATAATATTCTACCAACATTGCGCAACTCTTAGGGCAACTTATGTCCATTGTTTTTGTCAAAATTGGTCAAGCTCAGTAAATTTGGTTGGGAATCATTCATGGATAGCAATATTCAAACCTTGTCTCTGATTTTCAAGCAAAGTCAGGCCTGAGACTGGACCACTCAGGAACACTTAACACCTGTTGGAAAGCCATTCTGGTGTGCCTTTGGCATACATTGTTTTGTAATTGTCTTACTGAAAAATAAAACTCTATCCCAGTGTTAGGTTTTCAGAAGACTGAAGCGTGTATTTCCTGTAACTTTTTACCTGGGCTTTGATCCTAACAAACTCCCCAGTCCTTGTCAGTGACAAGCATACCCATAACATGATGCTGCCACTACAATGCTTGAGCACTCAACAACATTTGGAAAGCCATTATGGTGTGTCTATGGCATAAACATTTATGTTATTGTCTCGCTGAAAAATACAACTCTATCCCAGGGTTAGGTTTTCAGAAGACTCAGGCGGGTTTTCCTTTAATGTTTTACCTGGGCTTTGCTCCTTTCATATTTATTTTGATCCTGACAAACTACCCAGTCCCTGCCGATGACAAGCATACCCATAACCTGATGTTGCCACCACAAAACATGAAATACAATACTCTGTGTTGTTTTATATTGGATTTGCTGTGTTGTCTTGCAGTATTAGCTAACAGCTTTGTTCCAAACAGAATGGATGATTTGGAGTAGATTTTTTAACACAGGCTTCCTTCTTTTCACTTTGTCATACAGGCCATTAATGTGGAGTGAATGCAATGTTGTTGATCCCTTTGTGTGTTCAAGTATTGTGGTGGTAGAATCATGTTATGGGTAGGCTTGTTACCGGCAGGGACTGAGGAACTTTTCAGGATCAAAATAAATATGAAAGGATCAAAGCCCAGGGAAAACGTTAGCGGAAAACCTGCCTCAGTCTTCTAAAAACCCTGGGATTAGAGTTTTATGTTTCAGTGGGACAATACACACATTTGAATTCCAAAGATACACCAGAATGACTTTCCAAGTGGTGTTGAGTGTTTCTTGAATGGTCCAGTCTCCGTCCTGACTTAAATCTGCTTAAAAAAAAATCTGAGAGAAGATTTGAATATTGCTGTCCATCACTGATTCTCAACCAAAGGTACCGAGCTTGAGCAATTTTGACAAAAACAATGGACGTTGCCCTAAGAGTTGTGCAATGTTGGTAGAATCTCATTCAAAATGATTCACAGCTGTAATGGCTGCCTAAGGTGCTTCTACCAAGTATTAACTCTGGGTTGTAAAGACATACATCCTCATTTTCTATTTATTTTAGTAATTTGAAGAAAAATCTAAAATGTTTCTCTCACTATAAAAAAAAGTGGAGTAGATAGGAAGAAAAATCACAATCCCTTTTTAGATTTAATTTTATTGGTTGTGTCCACAGTTTAACAGATGTGTTAGCGGGTGCAGCGGAATGCTTATGTTACTAGCTCCTAACAATGCAGTTAAATGTTAAGGCAGCAAAATGTGAAGACTCTGCAAGGGGTGTGTAGACTTTCACTAGCAGCTGTAATAATAATAATAATAAAAATAATACAAAATATATACAGTATATATAAATATATCCTCCCTCTCGCTCTCTCTCTCTTTCTTTCACACTCTCACACACACACACACACACACACACACACGCACACACACACACACACACACACACACACACACACACTCAAGAAAGCACAATTAAATTGCAAAAACTCTTCTACTGCACTTTCCCTGTTTATCCAGACTATAAATGTTTGTCCAATCGTAGAAACAGTCATAATTCTGTTGATAAATAACCAGCTAACAATTATGTAAGATGATTCATAGAGTTTATAGTTCTTGACAACATTATAGTGTTCAGAGTAAATCAAATTAATCCTGTACAAAAACACATTCGCCCCAATCAGAGCCAACCTTGGACCAAACCTACAACACAGACCCTCCATCCCAAATGGCACCCTATTCCCTATATAGCGCACAGGGGTGGAAAGAGTACTGAAATATCTATTCAAGTAGAAGTACTGTTACTTTAATGGCATTTTACTCAGCAGAAGTTCTGTTACTTTAATGATATTTTATTCAGTAGAAGTACTGTTACTTTAATGACATTTTATTCAGTATAAATACTGTTACTTTAATGATATTTTACTTAGTAGAAGTACTGTTACTTTAATGATATTTTACTTAGTAGAAGTACTGTTACTTTAATGACATTTTATTCAGTATAAATACTGTTACTTTAATGATATTTTACTTAGTAGAAGTACTGTTACTTTAATGATATTTTACTTAGTAGAAGTACTGTTACTTTAATGACATTTTATTCAGTATAAATACTGTTACTTTAATGGTATTTTACTTAGTAGAAGTACTGTTACTTTAATGATATTTGACTTAGTAGAAGTTCTGTTACTTTAATGACATTTTATTCAGTAGAAGTACTGTTACTTTAATGGTATTTTACTTAGTAGAAGTTCTGTTACTTTAATGATATTTGACTTAGTAGAAGTTCTGTTACTTTAATGACATTTTATTCAGGAGAAGTCAAACTACTCAAGTAAAAGGAAAAAGTAGCTAGAGTAAAAGTTATTTAGTTACGTTTAAAATCAAAACATTGACCTTCATAATTATAGAATTTCGCTCCGGTTACATGAACGCTGCTAAACCTGATCTTTTCCATGCATTAACTAGAAATAAGAAGAGAGGAAATGGATGGACAATGTGTGTGTGTGTGTGTGTGTGTGTGTGTGTGTGTGTGTGTGTGTGTGTGTGTGTGTGTGTGTGTGTGTGTGTGTGTAGCTGTGCGTGTGTGTGTGTGTGTGTGTGTTGTTACGTACTGTGTTTGTGTATTCAATGTGCTTTCAGTATGTTTCAATATACTGTATCTGTGTAGTGCATCTTAATCATACCACGTGCTGTGACATCATCTCTGTGCGACTACAGTAACAGGGAGAGCAGAGCAGGCGGGCTCCATACAGTCTATCCCACACACTGTCTGGCAACACAGACCTGTAATCTAGCTCCTGATGGACACACACACACACACACACACACACACACACACACACACACACACACACACACACACACATGCACACACAGACAGACACACACACAGTCACAAACACACAGACACACGCACACAGACGCACACAGACGCACACACACACAGTCACACAGTCACACACACACAGTCACACACACACCGCTGATAGAGTATAAACATACCACAGTAAAGACATTTCTGCTATATTTTCCATCCCTCACTCATAAGCCCATTGTCAATTCCTGTTGATGGCCGTGCTACTTAAACTACGGTACTTCCTGTTGATGGCCGTGCTACTTAAACTACGGTACTTCCTGTTGATGGCCGTGCTACTTAAACTACGGTACTTCCTGTTGATGGCCGTGCTACTTAAACTACGGTACTTCCTGTTGATGGCCGTGCTACTTAAACTACGGTACTTCCTGTTGATGGCCGTGCTACTTAAACTACGGTACTTCCTGTTGATGGCCGTGCTACTTAAACTACGGTACTTCCTGTTGATGGCTGTGCTACTTAAACTACGGTACTTCCTGTTGATGGCCGTGCTACTTAAACTACGGTACTTCCTGTTGATGGCCGTGCTACTTAAACTACGGTACTTCCTGTTGATGGCCGTGCTACTTAAACTACGGTACTTCCTGTTGATGGCCTTGCTACTTAAACTATGGTACTTCCTGTTGATGGCCTTTCTACTTAAACTACGGTACTTCCTGTTGATGGCCGTGCTACTTAAACTATGGTACTTCCTGTTGATGGCCGTGCTACTTAAACTACGGTACTTCCTGTTGATGGCCGTGCTACTTAAACTACGGTACTTCCTGTTGATGGCCTTTCTACTTAAACTACGGTACTTCCTGTTGATGGCCGTGCTACTTAAACTACGGTACTTCCCCAGTCTGTGAACTACAAGTCATCACTGTTCCATGACTTCAATTACCAGGATGCATCAGGGGTTGTTGTATATAGGTCCATGGGGAGTAGAAAGGGCTGAGGCAGAATGAAATAACAAGAAAGAGATGCACCAATCTTCCTCTTTCCCCCCGTTCTCCCTCCCTCTCACCCTCCTTCAGTCCCTTCCTGCCCTCCCTTCATTTCTATGTCCCTCCCTTCCTGCCCTCCCTCCCTTCCTCTATCCCCCGTTCTCCCGTTCTCCTGTTCTCCCTTCCTCTCTCTCTCCCTCCCTCTGTCCCTCCCTCCCTCCCTCCCTCCACCCGTATGTCCCTCTCTCTCTACCTCCCTCCCTCTATCCCTCCCCCTGTACCCCCCCTTCCTCCCTCTCTCCCTCCCTGCCACCCTCTCTTCCTCCCTGCCACCCTCTCTCCCTCCCTCCACCCGTATGTCCCTCTCTCTCTACCTCCCTCCCTCTATCCCTCCCCCTGTACCCCCCCTTCCTCCCTCTCTCCCTCCCTGCCACCCTCTCTCCCTCCCTCCACCCGTATGTCCCTCCCTCCCTCCCTCCCTCTGTACCTCCCTCCTTTCCTTTATCCCCCTCTCCACCCCTCCCTCCCTGTAATGGATGCAGCAGATCTAGTCACCCGTAGCCAAGTAAAACAGGACCCAGAGTCACAGAACTCCAAGCTGAATGGCCATTCTATACATCCCCTGACTGTGTCCCAACTGGTACCCTAGTCCCTTATGGACCCTCGTCAAAAGTAGTGCACTATACAGGGAATAGGGTGCCATTTGGGATGTAGCCCCTGTCTCCTCCATGGTTCTATCAGATATCCCCTGTCCTGTCCTGTCTCCTCCATGGTTCTATTATATATCCCCTGTCCTGTCTGTCTCCTCCATGGTTCTATTATATATCCCCTGTCCTGTCTGTCTCCTCCATGGTTCTATTATATATCCCCTGTCCTGTCTGTCTCCTCCATGGTTCTATTATATATCCCCTGTCCTGTCTGTCTCCTCCATGGTTCTATCAGATATCCCCTGTCCTGTCCTGTCTGTCTCCTCCATGGTTCTATCAGATATCCCCTGTCCTGTCCTGTCTGTCTCCTCCATGGTTCTATCAGATATCCCCTGTCCTGTCTGTCTCCTCCATGGTTCTATCAGATATCCCCTGTCCTGTCCTGTCTGTCTCCTCCATGGTTCTATCAGATATCCCCTGTCCTGTCCTGTCTGTCTCCTCCATGGTTCTATCAGATATCCCCTGTCCTGTCTGTCTCCTCCATGGTTCTATTATATATCCCCTGTCCTGTCTGTCTCCTCCATGGTTCTATTATATATCCCCTGTCCTGTCTGTCTCCTCCATGGTTCTATTATATATCCCCTGTCCTGTCTGTCTCCTCCATGGTTCTATTATATATCCCCTGTCCTGTCTGTCTCCTCCATGGTTCTATCAGACATCCCCTGTCCTGTCTGTCTCCTCCATGGTTCTATTATATATCCCCTGTCCTGTCTGTCTCCTCCATGGTTCTATCAGATATCCCCTGTCCTGTCCTGTCTGTCTCCTCCATGGTTCTATTATATATCCCCTGTCCTGTCCTGTCTGTCTCCTCCATGGTTCTATTATATATCCCCTGTCCTGTCTGTCTCCTCCATGGTTCTATCAGATATCCCCTGTCCTGTCTGTCTCCTCCATGGTTCTATCAGATATCCCCTGTCCTGTCTGTCTCCTCCATGGTTCTATTATATATCCCCTGTCCTGTCCTGTCTGTCTCCTCCATGGTTCTATTATATATCCCCTGTCCTGTCTGGCTCCTCCATGGTTCTATCAGATATCCCCTGTCCTGTCTGTCTCCTCCATGGTTCTATTATATATCCCCTGTACTGTCCTGTCTGTCTCCTCCATGGTTCTATTATATATCCCCTGTACTGTCCTGTCTGTCTCCTCCATGGTTCTATTATATATCCCCTGTACTGTCTGTCTCCTCCATGGTTCTATTATATATCCCCTGTCCTGTCTGTCTCCTCCATGGTTCTATTATATATCCCCTGTCCTGTCCTGTCTGTCTCCTCCATGGTTCTATTATATATCCCCTGTCCTGTCTGTCTCCTCCATGGTTCTATTATATATCCCCTGTCCTGTCTGTCTCCTCCATGGTTCTATTATATATCCCCTGTCCTGTCTGTCTCCTCCATGGTTCTATCAGATATCCCCTGTCCTGTCCTGTCTGTCTCCTCCATGGTTCTATCAGATATCCCCTGTCCTGTCTGTCTCCTCCATGGTTCTATTATATATCCCCTGTCCTGTCCTGTCTGTCTCCTCCATGGTTCTATCATACATCCCCTGTCCTGTCTGTCTCCTCCATGGTTCTATTATATATCCCCTGTCCTGTCCTGTCTGTCTCCTCCATGGTTCTATTATATATCCCCTGTCCTGTCTGTCTCCTCCATGGTTCTATTATATATCCCCTGTCCTGTCTGTCTCCTCCATGGTTCTATTATATATCCCCTGTCCTGTCTGTCTCCTCCATGGTTCTATTATATATCCCCTGTCCTGTCTGTCTCCTCCATGGTTCTATTATATATCCCCTGTCCTGTCTGTCTCCTCCATGGTTCTATCAGACATCCCCTGTCCTGTCTGTCTCCTCCATGGTTCTATTATATATCCCCTGTCCTGTCTGTCTCCTCCATGGTTCTATCAGATATCCCCTGTCCTGTCCTGTCTGTCTCCTCCATGGTTCTATTATATATCCCCTGTCCTGTCCTGTCTGTCTCCTCCATGGTTCTATTATATATCCCCTGTCCTGTCTGTCTCCTCCATGGTTCTATCAGATATCCCCTGTCCTGTCTGTCTCCTCCATGGTTCTATCAGATATCCCCTGTCCTGTCTGTCTCCTCCATGGTTCTATTATATATCCCCTGTCCTGTCCTGTCTGTCTCCTCCATGGTTCTATTATATATCCCCTGTCCTGTCTGGCTCCTCCATGGTTCTATCAGATATCCCCTGTCCTGTCTGTCTCCTCCATGGTTCTATTATATATCCCCTGTACTGTCCTGTCTGTCTCCTCCATGGTTCTATTATATATCCCCTGTACTGTCCTGTCTGTCTCCTCCATGGTTCTATTATATATCCCCTGTACTGTCTGTCTCCTCCATGGTTCTATTATATATCCCCTGTCCTGTCTGTCTCCTCCATGGTTCTATTATATATCCCCTGTCCTGTCCTGTCTGTCTCCTCCATGGTTCTATTATATATCCCCTGTCCTGTCTGTCTCCTCCATGGTTCTATTATATATCCCCTGTCCTGTCTGTCTCCTCCATGGTTCTATTATATATCCCCTGTCCTGTCTGTCTCCTCCATGGTTCTATCAGATATCCCCTGTCCTGTCCTGTCTGTCTCCTCCATGGTTCTATCAGATATCCCCTGTCCTGTCTGTCTCCTCCATGGTTCTATTATATATCCCCTGTCCTGTCCTGTCTGTCTCCTCCATGGTTCTATCATACATCCCCTGTCCTGTCTGTCTCCTCCATGGTTCTATTATATATCCCCTGTCCTGTCCTGTCTGTCTCCTCCATGGTTCTATTATATATCCCCTGTCCTGTCTGTCTCCTCCATGGTTCTATTATATATCCCCTGTCCTGTCTGTCTCCTCCATGGTTCTATTATATATCCCCTGTCCTGTCTGTCTCCTCCATGGTTCTATCAGATATCCCCTGTCCTGTCCTGTCTGTCTCCTCCATGGTTCTATCAGATATCCCCTGTCCTGTCTGTCTCCTCCATGGTTCTATTATATATCCCCTGTCCTGTCCTGTCTGTCTCCTCCATGGTTCTATCATACATCCCCTGTCCTGTCTGTCTCCTCCATGGTTCTATTATATATCCCCTGTCCTGTCCTGTCTGTCTCCTCCATGGTTCTATTATATATCCCCTGTCCTGTCTGTCTCCTCCATGGTTCTATCAGACATCCCCTGTCCTGTCTGTCTCCTCCATGGTTCTATTATATATCCCCTGTCCTGTCTGTCTCCACATTGGTTCTGACTGGTAGATAAAACAGCTTATTAACATATGTGGAAAAGTCGGTTGGATAAGAATGTTGGTAGCTTTCTTGAGCAAACATATTTCTGATCTGAATCCACTGCAGTGTGGAATTTGCCAACCACCCCTTTACCCCGATTTGATGCCCCTGTCAATTATATCGTATTTGTACTGTGTGAAAGAGAGACAGTTGGGCTCTGGACTCACACAAGACACACATACACACAACCAATCTCCACACAGTCTTCCAGTCTGGGCCTGGAGTGCAGCAGGGTCTGAAACCTTAAATTGAGTCTCAATTGTCTGTTCTGGCACAGAACTCAAAAGTGCATCCCAAATGACATCCAATTCCCTATTTAGTGCACTACTTTCGACCAAGGCCCATAGGTCTCTATGTAGTGAGTAGGATGGCATGTGGGACTCAGCGGGCTGTGGAGGTGTGATCCAGCAGGGAGTGACCTCATCCAGTTCAACCAATTATAGAGCTGATACTACAACCTATACAGCCCCCCCTCCCCCTCCCCCCTCCCCCCTCCCCCCCACACACCAACTACAACCTATACAGCCCCCCCTCCCCCCTCCCCCCTCCCCCCCACACACCAACTACAACCTATACAGCCCCCCCTCCCCCCTCCCCCCTCCCCCCTCCCCCCCACACACCAACTACAACCTATACAGCCCCCCCCCCCCCCCACACCAACTACAACCTATACAACCTATAAAGTAGTGCACTATATAGGGAATAGGGTGTCATTTGGGATTCAAGCCAAAGAGAAATGGCCCCCCAGCTAATGCTACAGCTTTCTTAGGCACAGGGAGGTGCAGGTCTGTTAGCCAACACGTATTGGGTTCCAGAGCATGGAAAGGTCTGTTAGCCAACACGTATTGGGTTCCAGAGCATGGAAAGGTCTGTTAGCCAACACGTATTGGGTTCCAGAGCATGGAAAGCTCCTGAGTGGCGCAGTGGTCTAAGGCACTGCATCGCAGTGCTAACTGTGCCACTAGAGATCCTGGTTCGAATCCAGGCTCTGTCGCAGCCGGCCGCGACCGGGAGACTCATGGGCGGCGCACAATTGGCCCAGCGTCGTCTAGGGTAGGGGAGGGAATGGCCGGCAGGGATGTAGCTCAGTTGATAGAGCATGGCGTTTGCAACGCCAGGGTTGTGGGTTCGATTCCCACGGGGGGCCAGTATAAAAAAAAAAAAAATGTAATCACTAACTGTAAGTCGCTCTGGATAAGAGCGTCTGCTAAATGACTAAAATGTAAATGTAAATGTAAATGAAAGGTCTGTTAGCCAACACGTATTGGGTTCCAGAGCATGGAAAGGTCTGTTAGCCAACACGTATTGGGTTCCAGAGCATGGAAAGGTCTGTTAGCCAACACGTATTGGGTTCCAGAGCATGGAAAGGTCTGTTAGCCAACACGTATTGGGTTCCAGAGCATGGAAAGGTCTGTTAGCCAACACGTATTGGGTTCCAGAGCATGGAAAGGTCTGTTAGCCAACACGTATTGGGTTCCAGAGCATGGAAAGGTCTGTTAGCCAACACGTATTGGGTTCCAGAGCATGGAAAGGTCTGTTAGCCAACACGTATTGGGTTCCAGAGCATGGAAAGGTCTGTTAGCCAACACGTATTGTGTTCCAGAGCATGGAAAGCCCATTGGTCTCAGCGGTGTTGTAGAAGCTGAGTGGCAGCACATTTAGGGCTTCATTGTGAAGGAAGGTCAGTTCTCTCTTAGGTCTTCGTTAACCCTATCCTGGCGCATAGAGCCTGGTAACAGTGTGGGACTGTTTGGAACTTAGGGGGGGGGGTGGATTTACTGTGACATGCTAATCAATTCAGATTATGAGCGAATCACACGACTATGAGGCGTGGCTCTAAATCGAGGCGTCGTCACCAGTTAACAAAGGCACAATTTCTCTTCTTAAAATCTGATTTTGAACCTAACCCTAACCTTAACCACACTGCTAACGTATAGCTAACTTCAAATGAAGCAACTCATTTTGATTTTTTTGGGATGTGAAATCTGACTTTGTGGCTATAGAAGCTAGTGGAAACCGAGAGGGAGCGAGCCCGTGACAGTTGTATTGGATGGGACTTTGAAAAAAAGGGCAAAAATCACCAATCAAAATAAAATGTTTTCACATTAACCATATTAGTTTTTGGGGGGGGGAAGCCCAATTGATTCTGAGATCAGGCATATAAAGTTTATATGTGAAAACTATTTCTAAGATGCGTACTTTCAGATTTTCCGATTTGAAGTCCACAATGTAGCGAGGAGGTTCTAAGGGTTTATGCTAGATGGTGATGGACGGAGAGATCAGCCAATTAAAACGGCTGCTGTTTTCACCGCTCCTGCCATAGACTCCCATTTAAATTCCATTCTGAGGCGCTGTGAAACCAGACGGTTCGACATAGAGAGAGATGTCTGGTGGATTCATTGTAAAGGAAGGTTCGTTCTCTCCCCTCTCTCTCTCTCTACCACATTTAGGGTTTCATTGTAAAAGGTTAGTTCTCTCTCTCTACCACATTTAAGGTTTCGTTGTAAAAGGTTAGTTGTCTCTCTCTAACAAATTTAAGGTTTTGTTGTGGAAGGTTAATTCAATTCAATTCAATTTCAATTTAAGGGGCTTTATTGGCATGGGAAACATATGTTAACATTGCCAAAGTAAGTGAAGTAGATAGTAAACAAAAGTGAAATAAACAATAAATATTAACAGTAAACATTACACTCAGAAGTTTCAAAAGAATAAAGACATTTCAAATGTCATGTTATGTATATATACAGTGTTGTAACAATGTGCAAATAGTTAAAGTACAAATGGGAAAATAAATAAACATAAATATGGGTTGTATTTACAATGGTGTTTGTTCTTCACTGGTTGCCCTTTTCTTGTGGCAACAAGTCACAAATCTTGCAGCTGTGATGGCACACTGTGGTTTTTCACCCAGTAGAAAAGGGAGTTTATCAAAATTGGATTTGTTTTCGAATTCTTTGTGGATCGCTGTAATCTGAGGGAAATATGTGTCTCTAATATGGTCATACATTTGGCAGGAGGTTAGGAAGTGCAGCTCAGTTTCCACCTCATTTTGTGGGCAGTGTGCACATAGCCTGTCTTCTCTTGAGAGCCAGGTCTGCCTTCGGCGGACTTTCTCAATAGCAAGGCTATGCTCACTGAGTCTGTACATAGTCAAACATTTCCTTAAGTTTGGGTCAGTCACAGTGGTCAGGTATTCTGCACACGGTGTACTCTCTGTTTAGGGCCACATAGCATTCTAGTTTGCTCTGTGTCTTTGTAAATCCTTTCCAATGTGTCAAGTAATTTTCTTTTTGTTTTCCCATGATTTGGTTGGGTCGAATTGTGTTGCTGCCCTGGGGCTCTGTGGGGTCTGTTTGTGTTTGTGAACAGAGCCCCAGGACCAGCTTGCTAAGGGGGCTCTTCACCAGGTTCATTTCCCTGAAGGTGATGGCTTTGTTATGGAAGGTTTGGGAATCGCTTCCTTTAAGGTGGTTATAGAATTTAATGGTTCTTTCCTGGATTTTGATAATTAGCGGGTATCGGCCTAATTCTGCTCTGCATTATTTGGTCATTGTAAAAGGTTAGTTCTCTCTGTCTACCAGATTTAGGGTTTCATTGTAAAAGGTTAGTTCTCTCTGTCTACCAGATACCAGAATGTACTGCTTCAACTACTTTAGTAGTTTTTTGGGGTATCTGTACTTTACTATTTATATTTTTGACTACTTTTACTTTTACTTCACTACATTCCTATAGAAAATATTATACTTTTTACTCCATACATTTCCCCTGACAACCAAATGTACTTGTTACATTTTGAATGCTTAGCAGGACAGGAAAATAGTCAAATACACGTGGTCATCCCTACTGCCTATGGTCTGGTCGGAATCACTAAACACAAATGCATCTTTTGTAAATAATGTCTGAGTGTTGGAGTGTGCCCCTGGCTATCCGAATATTTTAAAAACAAGAAAATGGTGCCGTCTGCTTCGCTAAATAATATGCATTTAAAATGATTTATACTTTTACTTTTGATACTTAAGTATATTTAAAACCAAATACTTAAATTATTTTACTCAAGGAGTATTTTAATGGCTGACTTTCACTTTTACTTGAGTAATTTTCTATTAAAGTATCTTCACTTTTACTCAAGTATGACAATTGGGTACTTTTTCCACCACTGGTACTTTTTGAACTATAAACGTTTTAAATTAACATGAAATCTTCGCTAGACTTCAAAGGCAGAATTTTGAATTACCACTGCTCTTGATCCGTTTCAGCTACCAACAACACCCCAACGTTCACATGTGCAGACTGACTCAACTTCAACACAGCTTTTTGCTACCATTCTTACTTCATAAACTATCAAGCTTGTCGTATCCCCATTGATTTAAATGGCAGAATGCAGACTTCAACATTCTTAACTGAAATAACTGCCACAGAACTTTCAGAATGTTCAAACTAAAAAGTAATCACTAACCTACTGTACTAGCTCACTGCACCCCACTATAATAAATCCACACCGATAAACCACCCCAAATTAGGTCACTAACAACTAACACATAGCCTATGAAAACTGTTTTACTACCATTACTACTACTATCATTATTACTACCACCATTACTAGTACCACCATTACTACTAAGACATGGTTAGCATGTCTTGGAGGTATGATCTTTGACCCTCTAACTTTTTCACTCATCATTCATTATTCACGATAAATTCGTGATTATCCGTAATCATGGTAGCGTCCACATTAAGGTACAAGTGTTTAGAAACATATTATATTCTTATTTATAATAAAAGTGGCTCCAAAATTACACAACACGTTACCATACATTTCTATTGGGCACAAAATAATCTGAACCACAACCAAAATGAACGGCAAATGCATCCAACAAGTTTGTAGAGTCACAAGCTTGATGTAGTTATTGCGTGCTAGGAATATGGGACCAAATACTAAACTTTTGATTACTTTATTTATAAGAATCTTTACACTAAAAAAAATGCTTGGTTAAAAACAGCCCAGAGGTGGGTAAATATTGGACAGAAAACATGTTGTCTTATTTTGACCCAGCCATGTTGTCTTATTTTGACCCAGCCATGTTGTCTTATTTTGACCCAGCCAGTTCGGTCACTTAGTTGGGTTATTGAGCTATGACCCTACCGGGTGAGATCATTAGACTGGAGGTGTGGCTTTCAGATAGTTCTTTGTGGCCACCCATGAGAGTAAATGTAATATGGTTAATATGTTCTGTTGTATTGTCAACACATGTTGAGATTGAAAACTATTACAGACTACAAAGGGAAGCACAGCCGCGAACTTCCCAGTGACACAAGCCTACCAGACGAGCAAAACCACTTCTATGCTCGCTTCGAGGCAAGCAACACTGAAGCATGCATGAGAGCACCAGCTGTTCCGGATGACTATGTGATCACGCTCTCCGTAGCAGATGTGAGTAAGACTTTTAAGCAGGTCAACATTCACAAGGCCGCAGTGCCAGACGGATTACCAGGACGTGTACTCCGAGCATGTGCTGACCAACTGGCAAGTGTCTTCACTGACATTTTCATCATGTCCCTGACTGAGTCTGTAATACCAACATGTTTCAAGCAGACCACCATAGTCCCCGTGCCCAAGGACACTACGATAACCTGCCTAAATGACTACCGACCCGTAGCACTGATGTCTGTAGCCATGAAGTGCTTTGAAAGGCTGGTCATGGCTCACATCAACACCATTATCCCAGAAACCCTAGACCCACTCCAAATTACATACCGCCCCAACAGATCCACAGATGATGCAATCTCTATTGCACTCCACACTGCCCTTTCCCACCTGGACAAGAGGAACACCTACGTGAGAATGCTATTTATTGACTACAGCTCAGCATTCAACACCATAGTGCCCTCAAAGCTCATCACTAAGCTAAGGATCCTGGGACTAAACACCTCCCTCTGCAACTGGATCCTGGACTTCCTGACGGGCCATCCCCAGGTGGTAAGGGTAGGTAACAACACATCTGCCACACTGATCCTCAACACGGGGGCCCCTCAGGGTTGTGTGCTCAGTCCCCTCCTGTACTCCCTGTTCACCCATGACTGCATGGCCAGGCACGACTCCAACACCATCATTAAGTTTGCAGACGACACAACAGTGGTAGGCCTGATCACCGACAACGATGAGACAGCCTATAGGGAGGAGGTCAGAGACCTGGCCGTGTGGTGCCAGGATAACAACCTCTTCCTCAACGTGACCAAGACATGATTGTGGACTACAGGGAAAAAAAGAGGACTGAGCACGCCCCCATTCTCATCGACGGGGCTGTAGTGGAACAGGTTGAGAGCTTCAAGTTCCTTGGTGTCCACATCACCAACGAACTATCATGGTCCAAACACACCAAGACAGTCGTGAAGAGGGCACGACAAAGCCTATTCCCCCTCAGGAGACTGAAAAGATTTGGCATGAGTCCTCAGATCCTCAAAAAATTCTACAGCTGCACCATCGAGAGCATCCTGACTGGTTGCATCACCGCCTGGTATGGCAACTGCTTGGCCTCCAACCGCAAGGCACTAAAGAGGGTAGTGCGTACGGCCCAGTACATCACTGGGGCCAAGCTTCCTGCCATCCAGGACCTCTATACCAGGCGGTGTCAGAGGAAGGCCCTCAAAATTGTCAAAGACTCCAGCCACCCTAGTCATAGACTGTTCTTTCTGCTACCGCACGGCAAGCGGTACCGGAGTGCCAAGTCTAGGTCCAAAATACTTCTCAACAGCTTCTACCCCCAAGCCATAAGACTCCTGAACAGCTAATCATGGCTACCCGGACTATTTGCACTGCCCCCCCCCCACCCCATCTTTTTACGCTGCTGCTACTCTGTTAATTATTTATGCATAGTCACTTTAACTCTACCCACATGTACATATTACTTCAACTACCTCAACTAGCCGGTGCCCCCGTACATTGACTCTGCACCGGTACCCCCCTGTATATATAACCATGAGAGTAAATGTCATTCCTGGTCATCTTGTTAATTTTGTACACTGCAAATTTCAGTTTTCCTTCAATATTTTTGCACAATACATATTTTAATTTATTTAAAAAAAACATTATTATTTGAATATTATAACATTTGCTAACTATCCCAAGCTTGGGATATGCATAGGAACTCATACTCTTGTGTAAGCCTCAGTAAAACTACAAAAGCATCAGTGTTCAACCTTAACATGTGTACAACAGAAAAAAATGAACCGGAATTACATTTACTCTCACAGGTGGCCAAAAGGAACTATCTGCAAGCCACGCCCCTACTAAGCCATGCCTCCAGTCTTCTGATCTGACCTGGTGGTTCATAGCTCAATAGTCCAGCATCAACAAACCAAAAGGGCTCTTTTTAAAGAAAACAACCCAACTAAGTGACCAAACAGTCTGGGTCAAAATAATGCACCGTGTGTTCTGTCCAATATTTATCCAAATTGGCATGTTTTTAACCCAGCATTTTTTTTTTTATGTAGGGGGATCAATAATTTTAACCCCTACCTTTTTGAGAAGAAAAGTATTACTTGTTAAACTAAATCTCTTTCTCCTGAGCAATTGTATTAGTATAAAATAATTGGAGCATACAACATAGCTCAGTATTTGAATTATTTATTTTATACAGTCATTACAGCTCATCTTTATCAAGGGTGTAAATCATTTCAGACCCCACTGTATGTGTACCGTGTGTGTGTGTGTGTGTGTGTGTGTGTGTGACCGTGTGTGTGTACCGTGTGTGTGTGTGTGTGTGTGTGTGTGTGTGTGTGTGTGTGTGTGTGTGTGTATACCGTGTGTGTGTGTGTGTGTGTGTGTGACCGTGTGTGTGTACCGTGTGTGTGTGTGTGTGTGTACCGTGTGTGTGTGTGTGTGTATACCGTGTGTGTGTGTGTGTGTGTGTGTGTGTGTGTGTGTGTGTGTGTGTGTGTGTGTGTGTGTGTGTGTGTGTGTGTGTGTGTGTGTGTGTTCGGCGTTGGTGTGAACGTAAAAGTGACAGGCACACACACACACACACACACACACTCTATGTCCCCCAGCGAGAGTCTACCTCAGCCAGCCAGACAGCCCATTCCTGCCAGCCTACTGAAATATAAATGCATAAAGATGTGTACCGCGCTGAGAACACACACACCTACTCTAGACGTCTACCGTGCTGAGAGATTATCAATATTAAACCAGCTACATGTTCCAGGGTTCAGCTCTGTGCCATACAACTTGGGCTAAAACATCTACGACTGTCTCTCAAATTACACCCTATTCCCTACATAGTGCACTACTTTTGACCAGGACCCATACAGCTCCAGTCAAAACTAGCACACTATATAGTGAATAGGGTGCAATTTCGGATACAACCTAGTGGTCTTCACAGGTTGCACTATCTGTCACATAACAAGCCCTGCTATTGGCTAGCCTTGTTCACTGAGTCCTATCATTGCTTGAGAATATATGTTTGAAATAATGATGATTGGGGAGGACCAATAACAATGAGCTTTCTGCTGGTTAACCTGACGACAAACGGGTAAAGCTCTTGGTTCAGGATTTCCTCAGACACAGATCTAGGATCAGCTTTTCCAACAAACTTAACCATTATCAAATAACAACTGACCCCAGAGCTGCAACTAAGAGCATCTTACGTACTCCTGAAGTAAACTATTCCTGAAGTAAACCTCATCCAGGTCCTCTCTACCAACCCCCTCCTCCTCTAGGTCCTCTCTACCAACCCCCTCCTCCTCTAGGTCCTCTCTACCAACCCCCTCCTCCTCTAGGTCCTCTTTACCAACCCCCTCCTCCTCTAGGTCCTCTTTACCAACCCCCTCCTCCTCTAGGTCCTCTCTACCAACCCCCTCCTCCTCTAGGTCCTCTCTACCAACCCCCTCCTCCTCTAGGTCCTCTCTACCAACCCCCTCCTCCTCTAGTTCCTCTCTACCAACCCCCTCCTCCTCTAGGTCCTCTCCAACCCCCCTCCTCTAGGTCCTCTCTACCAACCCTCTCCACCTCTAGGTCCTCTCTACCAACCCCCTCCTCCTCTAGGTCCTCTCTACCAACCCCCTCCTCCTCTAGGTCCTCTTTACCAACCCCCTCCTCCTCTAGGTCCTCTCCAACCCCCCTCCTCTAGGTCCTCTCTACCAACCCCCTCCACCTCTAGGTCCTCTCTACCAACCCCCTCCTCCTCTAGGTCCTCTCTACCAACCCCCTCCTCCTCTAGTTCCTCTCTACCAACCCCCTCCTCCTCTAGGTCCTCTCCAACCCCCCTCCTCTAGGTCCTCTCTAACCCCCCGCTAGGTCCTCTCTAAACCCCTCCTCCTCTAGGTCTTCTCTAACTTTCCTCCTCCTCTAGGTCCTCTCTAACCCCCCCTCCTCATCTAGGTCCTCTCTAACCCCCCTCCTCCTCTAGGTCCTCTCTAACCCCCCCTCCTCTAGGTCCTCTCTAACCCCCCCTTCTAGGTCCTCTCTAACCCCCCTCCTTTAGGTCCTCTCTAACCCCCCTCCTTTAGGTCCTCTCTAACCCTCCCCCCAGGTCCTTTCTAACCCACCTCCTCCTCTAGGTCCTCTCTAACCCCCCTCCTTTAGGTCCTCTCTAACCCCCCCAGGTCCTCTCTAACCGCCCTCCTCCTCTAGGTCCCCTCTAGCCCCCCCTCCTCTAGGTCCTCTCTAACCCCCCTTTCTAGGTCCTCTCTAACCCCCCCTCCTTTAGGTCCTCTCTAACCCCCCTCCTTTAGGTCCTCTCTAACCCCCCCCAGGTCCTTTCTAACCCACCTCCTCCTCTAGGTACTCTATACCCCCCCCCCCCCCCCCCCCCCCAGGTCGGCGCTAACCCCCTTCTAGGTCCTCTCTAACCCCCCCCAGGTCCTCTCTAACCGCCCTCCTCCTCTAGGTCCTCTCTAACCCCCCCTCCTCTAGGTCCTCTCTAACCCCCCCTTCTAGGTCCTCTCTAACACCCCCTCCCTTAGGTCCTCTCTAACACCCCCCCCCCCCAGGTCCTCTCTAACCGCCCTCCTCCTCTAGGTCCTCTCTAACCCTCCCTCCTCTAGGTCCTCTCTAACCCCCCTCCTTTAGGTCCTCTCTAACCCCCCCAGGTCCTTTCTAACCCACCTCCTCCTCTAGGTCCTCTTTACCCCCCCCCCCCCCCCCCCCCCCCCAGGTCGGCGCTAACCCCCTTCTAGGTCCTCTCTAACCCCCCCTAGGTCCTCTCTAACCGCCCTCCTCCTCTAGGTCCTCTCTAACCCCCCCTCCTCTAGGTCCTCTCTAACCCCCCCTTCTAGGTCCTCTCTAACACCCCCTCCCTTAGGTCCTCTCTAACACCCCCCCCCCCCCAGGTCCTCTCTAACCGCCCTCCTCCTCTAGGTCCTCTCTAACCCCCCCTCCTCTAGGTCCTCTCTAACCCCCCTCCTTTAGGTCCTCTCTAACCCCCCCAGGTCCTTTCTAACCCACCTCCTCCTCTAGGTCCTCTTTACCCCCCCCCCCCCCCCCCCCCCCCCCAGGTCCGCGCTAACCCCCTGCTAGGTCCTCTCTATCCCCCCTCCTCATCTAGGTCCTCTCTAACCCCCCCCTTCTAGGTCATCTATACCCCCCTAACCTCACAGTCACACACATACACACACTCAGCAGTCCAGTTTTTTCTTCGCTATGGCCTCGTCTCCAACATAGTTCCAGAAAAATCCCTGGGGCCAATAGTGAAAGGTCAGAGTCTGTTCATTTAAACTTGCCATGGTAATAAAGTCAATCTCATTACCTCTCTGCAGACAGTACAGGATGAATTCTAATTTCTACTTAAGTCGAATTTTCACTTACTTTCCCATTGACATCAATGCATGAAACGTTTAAATTTGCCCCAGAAGCAGTTAGTTCTAAATATGAATGTAATAAGTAGAAAGAGAAGTGTTGTAAATGTTCCTTGATGTTCTACAGAGAAGAACGTTATGTCACGTTTTCCCCAACTCCCAGGGATGACATCAATTTCATCCCTCCCTCTCCTGGGAGCGATTGAAGTGGAACAGGGGCAAAAATGACATCAGTGTTGGGTTTCTATGCTCGCTCGCTCACACACACACACACACACACACACACACACACACACACACACACACACACACACACACACACACACACACACACACACACACACACACACACACACACACACACACACACACACACTGAATTTCCAGATGTCTGTATAGTGCTTGACTTAAGCAGACTGTATCGAGTAACTCTGTGGTGGAATCCTAGCTTTTATTAACATAGCATCAGAGAGACAGGCTGGAGACAACATAGCATCAGAGAGACAGGCTAGAGACACAACACACCATCAGAGAGACAGGCTAGAAACACAACACACCATCAGAGAGACAGGCTAGAGACAACACACCATCAGAGAGACAGGCTAGAGACACAACACACCATCAGAGAGACAGGCTAGAGACACAACACACCATCAGAGAGACAGGCTAGAAACACAACACACCATCAGAGAGACAGGCTAGAAACACAACACACCATCAGAGAGACAGGCTAGAGACAACACAGCATCAGAGAGACAGGCTGGATACAACACACCATCAGAGAGAGGCTGGAGACAACACACCATCAGAGAGAGGCTGGAGACAACACATCATCAGAGAGACAGGCTGGAGACAACACACCATCAGAAAGACAGGCTGGATACAACACACCATCAGAGAGACAGGCTGGATACAACACACCATCAGAGAGACAGGCTGGAGACAACACACCATCAGAGAGACAGGCTGGAGACACAACACACCATCAGAGAGACAGGCTGGAGACAACACACCATCAGAGAGACAGGCTAGAGCAAACACACCATCAGAGAGACAGGCTAGAAACACAACACACCATCAGAGAGACAGGCTGGAGACAACACACCATCAGAGAGACAGGCTAGAAACACAACACACCATCAGAGAGACAGGCTGGAGACAGCACACCATCAGAGAGACAGGCTGGAGACAACACACCATCAGAGAGACAGGCTAGAGACACAAAACACCATCAGAGAGACAGGCTAGAAACACAACACACCATCAGAGAGACAGGCTAGATACAAAACACACCATCAGAGAGACAGGCTAGAAACACAACACACCATCAGAGAGACAGGCTGGAGACAACACACTATCAGAGAGACAGGCTGGATACAACACACCATCAGAGAGACAGGCTGGAAACACAACACACCATCAGAGAGACAGGCTGGAGACAACACACCATCAGAGAGACAGGCTGGAGACACAACACACCATCAGAGAGACAGGCTGGAGACAACACACCATCAGAAAGACAGGCTGGAGACACAACACACCATCAGAGAGACAGGCTAGATACACAACACACCATCAGAAAGACAGGCTGGAACAAACACACCATCAGAGAGACAGGTTAGAAACACAACACACCATCAGAGAGACAGGCTAGAGACACAACACACCATCAGAGAGACAGACTAGAAACACAACACACCATCAAAGAGACAGGCTAGAAACACAACACACCATCAGAGAGACAGGCTAGAAACACAACACACCATCAGAGAGACAGGCTAGAGACACAACACACCATCAGAGAGACAGGCTAGAGACACAACACACCATCAGAGAGACAGGCTAGAGACACAACACACCATCAGAGAGACAGACTAGAAACACAACACACCATAAGAGAGACAGGCTGGAGACACAACACACCATCAGAGAGACAGGCTAGAAACACAACACACCATCAGAGAGACAGGCTGGAGACACAACACACCATCAGAGAGACAGACTAGAAACACAACACACCATCAAATAGACAGGCTAGAAACACAACACACCATCAGAGAGACAGGCTAGAAACACAACACACCATCAGAGAGACAGGCTAGAGACAACACACCATCAGAGAGACAGACTAGAAACACAACACACCATCAGAGAGACAGGCTAGAGACAACACACCATCAGAGAGACAGGCTAGAAACACAACACACCATCAGAGAGACAGGCTAGAGACACAACACACCATCAGAGAGACAGGCTAGAGACAACACACCATCAGAGAGACAGGCTGGAGACAACACACCACCATAGAGACAGGCTAGAAACACAACACACCATCAGAGAGACAGGCTAGAGACAACACAGCATCAGAGAGACAGGCTAGAAACACAACACACCATCAGAGAGACAGGCTGGAAACAACACACCATCAGAGAGACAGGCTAGAGACAACACACCATCAGAGAGACAGGCTAGAAACACAACACACCATCAGAGAGACAGGCTGGATACAACACACCATCAGAGAGACAGGCTAGAGACAACACACCATCAGAAAGACAGGCTGGAGACAACACAGCTTCAGAGAGACAGGCTGGATACAACACACCATCAGAG
>NW_028166533.1:639697-649697 GCF_964263955.1 Coregonus lavaretus
GACTGTGTTCCACTATATAATATAACCAGTTGATATTAGACTGTGTTCCATGATATAATATAACCAGTTGATATTAGACTGTGTTCCATTATATAATATAACCAGTTGATATTACATATTGTGTTCCATGATATAATATAACCAGTTGATATTACAGACTGTGTTCCATGATATAATATAACCAGTTGATATTACAGACTGTGTTCCACTATATAATATAACCAGTTGATATTAGACTGTGTTCCATGATATAATATAACCAGTTGATATTACAGATTGTGTTCCATGATATAATATAACCAGTTGATATTAGACTGTGTTCCATGATATAATATAACCAGTTGATATTAGACTGTATTCCATTATATAATATAACCAGTTGATATTACATATTGTGTTCCATGATATAATATAACCAGTTGATATTACAGATTGTGTTCAACTATATAATATAACCAGTTGATATTACAGATCCTGTTCCATGATATAATATAACCAGTTGATATTACAGATTGTGTTCCATGATACAGTGGGGAAAAAAAGTATTTAGTCAGCCACCAATTGTGCAAGTTCTCCCACTTAAAAAGATGTGAGAGGCCTGTAATTTTCATCATAGGTACACGTCAACTATGCCAGAAAATTGAGGGAAAAAAATCCAGAAAATCACATTGTAGGATTTTTAATGAATTTATTTGCAAATTATGGTGGAAAATAAGTATTTGGTCACCTACAAACAAGCAAGATTTCTGGCTCTCACAGACCTGTAACTTCTTCTTTAAGAGGCTCCTCTTTCCTCCACTCGTTACCTGTATTAATGGCACCTGTTTGAACTTGTTATCAGTATAAAAGACACCTGTCCACAACCTCAAACAGTCACACTCCAAACTCCACTATGGCCAAGACCAAAGAGCTGTCAAAGGACACCAGAAACAAAATTCTAGACCTGCACCAGGCTGGGAAGACTGAGTCTGCAATAGGTAAGCAGCTTGGTTTGAAGAAATCAACTGTGGGAGCAATTATTAGGAAATGGAAGACATACAAGACCACTGATAATCTCCCTCGATCTGGGGCTCCACACAAGATCTCACCCCGTGGGGTCAAAATGATCACAAGAACGGTGAGCAAAAATCCCAGAACCACACGGGGGGACCTAGTGAATGACCTGCAGAGAGCTGGGACCAAAGTAACAAAGCCTACCATCAGTAACACACTACGCCGCCAGGGACTCAAATCCTGCAGTGCCAGACGTGTCCCCCTGCTTAAGCCAGTACATGTCCAGGCCCGTCTGAAGTTTGCTAGTGTGCATTTGGATGATCCAGAAGAGGATTGGGAGAATGTCATATGGTCAGATGAAACCAAAATAGAACTTTTTGGTAAAAACTCAACTCGTCGTGTTTGGAGGACAAAGAATGCTGAGTTGCATCCAAAGAACACCATACCTACTGTGAAGCATGGGGGTGGAAACATCATGCTTTGGGGCTGTTTTTCTGCAAAGGGACCAGGACGACTGATCCGTGTAAAGGAAAGAATGAATGGGGCCATGTATCGTGAGATTTTGAGTGAAAACCTTCCATCAGCAAGGGCATTGAAGATTAAATGTGGCTGGGTCTTTCAGCATGACAATGATCCCAAACACACCGCCCGGGCAACGAAGGAGTGAATTCGTAAGAAGCATTTCAAGGTCCTGGAGTGGCCTAGCCAGTCTCCAGATCTCAACCCCATAGAAAATCTTTGGAGGGAGTTGAAAGTCCGTGTTGCCCAGCGACAGCCCCAAAACATCACTGCTCTAGAGGAGATCTGCATGGAGGAATGGGCTAAAATACCAGCAACAGTGTGTGAAAACCTTGTGAAGACTTACAGAAAACGTTTGACCTGTGTCATTGCCAACAAAGGGTATATAACAAAGTATTGAGAAACTTTTGTTATTGACCAAATACGTATTTTCCACCATAATTTGCAAATAAATTCATTAAAAATCCTACAATGTGATTTTCTGGATTTTCTTTTCTCATTTTGTCTGTCATAGTTGACGTGTACCTATGATGAAAATTACAGGCCTCTCTCATCTTTTTAAGTGGGAGAACTTGCACAATTGGTGGCTGACTAAATACTTTTTTTCCCCACTGTATAATATAACCAGTTGATATTACAGATTGTGTTCCATGATATAATATAACCAGTTGATATTTCAGATTGTGTTCCATGAAATAATATAATCAGTTGATATTACAGATTATGTTCCACTATATAATATAACCAGGTGATATTACAGACTGTGTTCCATGATATAATATAACCAGTTGATATTACAGATTATGTTCCACTATATAATATAACCAGTTGATATTTCAGATTGTGTTCCATGATATAATATAACCAGTTGATATTACAGACTGTGTTCCATTATATAATATAACCAGTTGATATTTCAGATTGTGTTCCATGAAATAATATAATCAGTTGATATTACAGACTGTGTTCCATGATATAATATAATCAGTTGATATTACAGATTGTGTTCCATGATATAATATAACCAGTTGATATTAGACTGTGTTCCATGATATAATATAACCAGTTGATATTAGACTGTGTTCCATGATATAATATAACCAGTTGATATTAGACTGTGTTCCATGATATAATATAACCAGTTGATATTAGACTGTGTTCCATGATATAATATAACCAGGTAATATTAGACTGTGTTCCATTATATAATATAACCAGTTGATATTAGACTGTGTTCCATGATATAATATAACCAGTTGATATTAGACTGTGTTCCATGATATAATATAACCAGTTGATATTAGACTGTGTTCCATTATATAATATAACCAGTTGATTTTAGACTGTGTTCCATGATATAATATAACCAGTTGATATTACAGACTGTGTTCCATGATATAATATAATCAGTTGATATTACAGATTGTGTTCCATGATATAATATAACCAGGTAATATTAGACTGTGTTCCATGATATAATATAACCAGTTGATATTACAGATTGTGTTCCATGATATAATATAACCAGTTGATATTACAGACTGTGTTCCATTATATAATATAACTAGTTGATATTACAGATCGTGTTCCACGATATAATATAACCAGTTGATATTACAGATTGTGTTCCATGATATAATATAACCAGTTGATATTAGACTGTGTTCCAGGATATAATATAACCAGTTGATATTACAGACTGTGTTCCATGATATAATATAATCAGTTGATATTACAGATTGTGTTCCATGATATAATATAACCAGTTGATATTAGACTGTGTTCCATGATATAATATAACCAGTTGATATTACAGACTGTGTTCCATGATATAATATAATCAGTTGATATTACAGATTGTGTTCCATGATATAATATAACCAGCTAATATTAGACTGTGTTCCATGATATAATATAACCAGTTGATATGACAGATTGTGTTCCATGATATAATATAACCAGTTGATATTACAGATTGTGTTCCATGATATAATATAACCAGTTGATATTAGACTGTGTTCCATGATATAATATAACCAGTTGATATTAGACTGTGTTCCATGATATAATATAACCAGTTGATATTAGACTGTGTTCCATAATATAATATAATCAGTTGATATTACAGATTGTGTTCCATGATATAATATAACCAGGTAATATTAGACTGTGTTCCATTATATAACATAACCAGTTGATATTACAGATTGTGTTCCATGATATAATATAACCAGTTGATATTACAGATTGTGTTCCATGATATAATACAACCAGTTTATATTTGACTGTGTTCCATGATATAATATAACCAGTTGATATTAGACTGTGTTCCATAATATAATATAACCAGTTGATATTAGACTGTGTTCCATGATATAATATAACCAGTTGATATTAGACTGTGTTCCATGATATAATATAACCAGTTGATATTAGACTGTGTTCCATTATATAATATAACCAGTTGATATTACAGACTGTGTTCCATGATATAATATAATCAGTTGATATTACAGATTGTGTTCCATGATATAATATAACCAGGTAATATTAGACTGTGTTCCATGATATAATATAACCAGTTGATATTACAGATTGTGTTCCATGATATAATATAATCAGTTGATATTACAGATTGTGTTCCATGATATAATATAACCAGTTGATATTTGACTGTGTTCCATGATATAATATAACCAGTTGATATTACAGATTGTGTTCCATTATATAATATAACCAGTTGATAATAGACTGTGTTCCATGATATAATATAACCAGTTGATATTACAGATTGTGTTCCATTATATAATATAACCAGTTGATATTAGACTGTGTTCCATGAAATAATATAATCAGTTGATATTACAGATTGTGTTCCATGATATAATATAACCAGTTGATATTAGACTGTGTTCCATGATATAATATAACCAGTTGATATTGCAGATTGTGTTCCATGATATAATATAACCAGGTAATATTAGACTGTGTTCCATGATATAATATAACCAGTTGATATTAGACTGTGTTCCATGATATAATATAACCAGTTGATATTAGACTGTGTTCCATGATATAATATAACCAGTTGATATTAGACTGTGTTCCATTATATAATATAACCAGTTGATATTACAGACTGTGTTCCATGATATAATATAATCAGTTGATATTACAGATTGTGTTCCATGATATAATATAACCAGGTAATATTAGACTGTGTTCCATGATATAATATAACCAGTTGATATTACAGATTGTGTTCCATGATATAATATAATCAGTTGATATTACAGATTGTGTTCCATGATATAATATAACCAGTTTATATTTGACTGTGTTCCATGATATAATATAACCAGTTGATATTACAGATTGTGTTCCATTATATAATATAACCAGTTGATAATAGACTGTGTTCCATGATATAATATAACCAGTTGATATTACAGATTGTGTTCCATTATATAATATAACCAGTTGATATTAGACTGTGTTCCATGAAATAATATAATCAGTTGATATTACAGATTGTGTTCCATGATATAATATAACCAGTTGATATTAGACTGTGTTCCATGATATAATATAACCAGTTGATATTGCAGATTGTGTTCCATGATATAATATAACCAGGTAATATTAGACTGTGTTCCATGATATAATATAACCAGTTGATATTAGACTGTGTTCCATGATATAATATAACCAGTTGATATTAGACTGTGTTCCATGATATAATATAACCAGTTGATATTAGACTGTGTTCCATGATATAATATAACCAGTTGATATTAGACTGTGTTCCATGATATAATATAACCAGTTGATACTACGGTTTCAATAATTTAGCTATTAGGGTTTGTTATGTGTAGTGGTTCTGATGAATTAGGCATTGTTGCACACTGTTGGAATAGACCTGTAGATAAATGTATACATATTATCTTCCCAGTGCAGGCCTTGTGATCTAAAAATATATATTTTTCCATTTAAATATGCGAGTACTCAAACAGTCAAAGCATGTCAAATACCCATCCCTACTCAACGCTGTGTGTATGTGTGTGTGTGTGTGTATGTGTGTGTGTGTGTGTTTGTGTGTGCGTGTGTGTGTGTGTGCGTGTGTGTGTGAGTGTGTGTGTGTCACTTTCCGACATTTGTGCTCTGAAGTCAGTCATAAAGACACATAGCAGCTCTGTATTGGCTCACTGCTGACCTGAGTACTGTGTGTGTGTGTGTGTGTGTGTGTGTGTGTGTGTGTGTGTGTGTGTGTGTGTGTGTGTGTGTGTGTGTGTTTGTTTGTGTTTGTTTGTGTGTGTGTGTGTGTGTGTGTGTTTGTGTGTGTATGTGTTTGTGTGTGTTTACTTGCAAATTACAACTTGCTGTGTTTAAACCATCAACTCACAGACAGATCACCTGAACCCAGCTAGAACCACCACATGTGGTTCACATTAGAACATGAGTTGGTGTACAGCCGGTTGCCTCGCACGCCTAGGCCTCTCCGAGAGAAACCGATCCGTCACTGAGCCCCAAGCCGCCTTTCTCTCTCCGCAGAGACTGAGACCGGGGCCGTGAAGTTAGAGCAGCCGGTGATAACGTAACGGGGTAACGTTGCCTACGTTAACAGCTAACGGACAAAGAGCAGTTTCTCCTTATGCAGAGAGAAGGTCGTCTGTGGATAGCGTTTAACTGCAGAGAGGCGACCCAAAGTGAAGGTTAGACTAAAATAAGTATTGTGGTTTGGTGCTTACATTTTTATTTTATTTAACTAGGCAAGTCAGTTGAGAACAAATTCTTATTTACAATGACGGCCTACACCCAGCCAAACACAACTCGGACGACGCTGGGACAATTGTGCGCCGCCCCTAACGGGACTCCCAAAATCTCGGGCCGGTGGTTGTGATACAGCCTGGAATCAAACCAGGGTTTGTAGTGACGCCTCAAGCACTGAGATGCAGTGCCTTAGACCGCTGCCCCACTCTGGAGCCCCTGAGTATAGGCCCTTCCATCCTGCATTTCTAGCCTGCTGTCATGTGATACTACCCTGACAGGTTCCAATTGAAATATCTTAGTAGCTTGTCCTGATGGGGGAAACATCAGTCCTGTCAATGAAATGTCTGTTACATCAAATGTTCCCTTCTCAGGAGGAGTATGCATTTCAGAAATAGCCTAATCCAAATAATTTCAATTACACAATGAATCTAGCTAGAATTGCATAATGGAAATGTCCCATTATCTCAAAGAAATGCCCCATTATGTTAAATTTGTCAGTGCATTTATTAAACGTTTTTTTCCCCGGTAGGTTTGGCTATGAAGAGAGATCGATAATCAATGCGCGGGTATGCTGCTGTCTGAACAATCTTTACACCAGCAGCAGGGCTCTCTCTCTCTCTCTCTCTCTCTCTCTCTCTCTCTCTCTCTCTCTCTCTCTCTCTCTCTCAGGGCAGGCGGACCCCATTGTCAAGCCGTCTGCAGCCGAGACAGAGCCTCCTCACCCCCACCACAGAGCTCCGTATGTTCCCCCAAGCTATTTGGATGTAGTGATATTTAAGCCAAAATCAGATTTACCGGTACATTTCAATGCACAGCTCTGCACACAAAAATTGTGAATGAATGATGTTGAGAACGCACAAACCGAGCTTAACCTGCAGCATTATAACAGGTCGGCCGCATACAGCTAATGCGTCCCCATTCACACAAACGACAGTACAATTGCTGCTGCTCGGTGTGGAGACGCACTGTGTGTGTGTGAGCTCGCACACACACATACACACACACACACAGACACACAGACATACACACACAGACACACAGACACACAGAGAGGGGGACTTACATGCATCTGAACCCGCTGAAGCTTTGCTGTTCTGGCCGTGCGCTCCCGTCCCGATATATCCCGGTATTCCTTTATTCCCCCCCAAAACCAGATCAGTATGCACACTGCTCTCCTATTCCCCCGACGACGCACACACAGAGACACACAATCCACAGAAAAAATAAATAAAATAAACCCAAGACTGCTGCTCTCCGCTTCTCTGCTCTACATAATATCCACCACGGAGAAAGAAAATAAAATATTCCCGTTTTCGGTGACTAGGCTATATCCCTTTAGTGCTGCTGGTTAGGTTACTCCTCCAGAAAGCGATAGCATTCCGTTCTTCTTCTCCAGTGGCAGGTGAGGTGAGCTGGTTTTCTCAGTCCAGAATATGGTTCCTCTCCTCTCTTCAGTTAAGTCTCAGTTGGTAGCTTTAGTGGTGAGAACAACGCTTCTGTACCCCACAGGCGTCTCTCTCTCTCTCTCTCTCTCTCTCTCTCTCTCTCTCTCTCTCTCTCTCTCTCTTTCTGTGCGGTTCTAACGGTCACCTCTCTCTCTCTCTCTCTCTCTCTCTCTCTCTCTCTCTCTCTCTCTCTCTCTCTCTCTTTCTGTGCGGTTCTAACGGTCACCTCTCTCTCTCTTGCTCTCTCAGCATCCAATTGAACAGAGCTCGCGCGCTCAGAGGACACGGCAGTAGTGGCACCTCGGAATGAAACCGTACACCTCCAGGCCCAAACCCCTCCCTCCCCCCTCCCCTAATTTATTCGACACGTGGGGAGCTGCAGAAAAGGGGGAGCGGGGGGGGAAGAGAGGAGAGCAGAGAGGGGAGAGAGAGCTGAGAAAGGAAACAGAGATAAAATATTGTGGTTTGCTGCCCCCCAGCTCCGCTGAACGGAAGTGGTTTTCCGTTTAAATTCAGACAAAGGGGCGCGCGCCTTTCAACTGTGTTGCATCCCGAGTCAGCTGATCGTTATGTTAATATGATTACCATGGCAACTGTCATTTGATTGATTAGCTATCTCTCAGAGCCATAGATAGACGACCCCACTAATTACAACATGAGACCATAAACCAAAATACGACAGACTTTACTCACATCACACATCATTGAAAATGTAACCTGTTTGCATCATGTATTAGTATCATGTGTAATTAGGTCTAATAAATGTAATTAATGTTTATAATAGCCTGCTGTAATGACTGTGATTATAAATTGAGGAAAGCCTAATGTACACTGAACAAAAATATAAATGCAACATGTTAAGTGTTGGTCCAATGTTACCCGAGCTGAAATAAAAAGATCCCAGACATTTTTCATAGACACATGAAAGCTTATTTCTCTCAAATTGTATTCACAAATTTGTTTACATCCTTGTTAGTGAGCATTTCTACTTTCCCAAGATAATCCATCCATCTGACAGGTGTGGCATATCAAGAAGCTGATTAAACAGCATGATCATTACACAGGTGCACCTTGTGCTGGGGACAATAAAAGGCCACTCTAAAATGTGTAGAGAGATGTGTTTCGCTGCATGATACTGACTGGTTTTCTGATCCACGCCCCTACCTTTTAAAAAAAGGTATCTGTGACCAACAGATGCATATCTGTATTCCCAGTCATGTGAAATCCATAGATTAGGGCCTAATGAATTTAATTAAATTGTCTGATTTCCTTTTATAAACTGTAACTCAGTAAAATCGTAGAAATTGTTACATGTTGCATTTATATTTTAGTTCAGTATATATTCCTTAGTTAGAGGTATATACAGTATGATCCTTACTAAGCTATGAATGAGCCCTATAGATGTGGTCCATTTGAGACAGAGTTAACACCGGTGTTGAACATAAAGGTGACTAGCACCACTCCACACACCCAGTAAACACCCACACACACATACACACACACACACACACACGCACACACATACACAAACACACACACACAAACACACCTAGCATGCACAAACGAACACACACATACTGTCTGCTCCCACACAGTAAAGCAACAGTCATTCATCCAACAAGATCTCATAGTTTCCCTTCGAAATTCGATGTATTATGGATGAGGCATTCAGGTTATGGCATGGTTACAGGGTTAAAACAGAAACAACTCAAAGGGTTAACAGTTTAGGCATATAAGCACCAAGGAAGGCATATATCGACGTTCTCAGGACCTTTTGAAGCGTCCAAAATCGAAGTCTATTTCTAGTCATCAGGCTGCATTTATCACCCTGGGTTTTTAGGTGTCACGATCGTCGGATACAGAGGACCAAGGCGCAGCGTGGAAGGTGAACATATTTATTAAATAATGGTTATACGAACAAAACAACAAATCGATACGTGACGTCCAAAGGTGCAAAACACATACCTACACAGGAACAAGATCCCACAAACACTGTGGGAAAACTGGCTGCTTAAGTAATGGTCCCAATCAGAGACAACAAGCAACAGCTGATACCCGTTGCCTCTGATTGAGAACCACACTGGCCAACATAGAAATACAAAACTAGAACAAAAACAAACGAAAACTCACACCCTGGCTCAACATACTAGAGTCCCCAGAGCCAGGGCGTGACATTAGGTCAAGCCTCCACTGGCGCAGACAGTGTGTGTGTGTGTATGTGTGTGTGTGTGTGTGTGTGTGTGTGTATGTGTGTGTGTGTGTGTATATGTGTG
>NW_028166533.1:652197-671343 GCF_964263955.1 Coregonus lavaretus
CCACACTCACACCACACACACACACACACTCCCACACACCACACACACACACACACACCAGACACACACACACACACACACACACACACAACACACACACACACACACACACTCACACACACCACACACACACCACACACACACACCACACACACAACACACCACATACACACACACCACACAAACACACCACACACACAACACACCACACACACCACACACACACACATACACACACAACACAAACCACACACACACACACCACACACACACCACACACACACACTCACACACACACACCACACACTCACACACACCACACACACACCACACACACACAGACACACAACACACACACACACACACCACACACACACACACCACACACACACACACAAACACCAAACAAACCACACACACCACACACACACACCACACACACACCACACACACACACACACCACACACACACACACACACCACACACACCACACACACACACACCACACACACAGACACACACAACACAAACACCAAACAAACCACACACACCACACACACACCACACATTCACACCACACACACACACACACACACCACACACACACCACAAACAAACAGGAGATCTTATTGAGAATGGGTTTAAAGGGAGACTTGACCCCTATATAACCTCTCTAAACAGGATATCCTATTGAGAATGTGTTTTAAAGGGATACCTGACTTCTATATAACCTTTCTAACCAGGAGATCTCAATGAGAATGTGTTTTAAAGGGATACCTGACTTCTATATAACCTTTCTAACCAGGAGATCTCAATGAGAATGTGTTTTAAAGGGATACCTGACTTCTATATTGTCACGGTTTCGGCCGAGGCTGCTCCTCTTCCTTGTTCGGGCGGACTTCGGCGGTCGTCGTCTCCGGAGTACTAGCTGCCACCGTTCGATGTTTCTTGTTCTTTTGGTTTTGTCTGTTCATAACACCTGTCCCTTATTTGTGTCTTGATTGTTCCCCTTATTTAGTTTGTTTGTTTGGGTCAGGTGTTATGCGTGATTGTTTTTGTCAGCCTGCCTCTTCGAGTTTGTTCTCTCGTTGTGTTGTAATTACGAGAGCTCGCACTGTGTGCGCTTTTCCTTGTTTTCTCGCACTGTGTATTTCGTGCGTAATTGTTCGCGCCACCCGGTTGGGTTGGCGACTTATACTTGTGTTTGGACTTAGTAAAGTTCTGTTGACGTCCTCCTGGTTTCCTGCGCCTGATTCCTATCATCCACCTACACCAGTCTGACAGAATCACGCATCACAATGGAATCAGCAGGAGCGACCGCGCCGACCGCCGATATGGACGAACGTCTTCGTGGTCAGGAGGACCGAATGAACCAGGTCTGTCACGCCCTGGAGAGGGTGATGAACACTCTACACCGATGGGAGACCAGCGGGGTGCCCACACCTCCAACCACCGACCCAGCTCCAGCGGTCAGCCCTCCGGTGTCATCTCCGGAACCCAGTGGGATTCGGCTCTCGCTCCCGAGGGCGTACGACGGCTCCACCGCCGGGTGTCAAGGGTTCCTGCTGCAGGTGGAGCTCTACCTCGCCACCGTACACCCGGCGCCCTCGGGACACGAGAGCGTCTCAGCCCTCATCTCCTGTCTCACCGGCAAGGCGTTGGAGTGGGCCAACGCCGAGTGGAGGAGAATGGACGCCGCAACCACGAACTATGCGGAGTTCTCCCGCCGCTTCCGTGCTGTATTCGACCATCCACCAGAAGGGAGGGCGGCGGGGGAACGTCTGTTCTACCTCCGACAGGGGATGAGGAGCGCACAGGACTTTGCCTTAGAGTTCCGGACCCTAGCGGCTGATGCAGGGTGGAATGAGCGGGCCCATATTGACCATTTCCGCTGCAGCCTCCGAGAGGACGTCCAGCGAGAGTTGGCGTGCAGGGACACGTCGTTAACTTTCGACCAACTGGTCGACATGGCCATCCGGCTGGATACCCTGCTCGCCACCCGTGGGCGTCCCGGAGGGGGGGGTTCGCCCATTCCACTCTCCAGCGCCTCCGAGCCGAGTCCTATGGAGCTCGGGGGTGCTGGCGCTAGGGAAAGGAGGAGGAGGAGCCCACGGGGACCCGGCCCTTGCACCAACTGTGGTCGTGGAGGGCACACTGCGGCTAGGTGCTGGGGCGGGTTCTCCAGGGGAGGAGATGGCAGGTCTAGCATTGGGGGGTCCCCCCAGGTGAGTAGGCGCCCTGCTTACCCAGAGCTTTCTGTCGTGCACCTAACCTTGCCTGTTTGTTTCCCACAGGTTGCACCTCGTTCCCAGCATAAGGCGCTGGTAGATTCAGGCGCAGCTGGGAATTTTATAGATCGCCAGTTCTGTTTAGAGTTAGGGATTCCCCTTCTTCCAGTGGATAAGCCTTTCCCCGTCCATGCCCTAGATAGCCGTCCGTTAGGGTCTGGGTTGATTAGGGAGGTCACAGCACCACTTCAGATGATGGCGCAGGAGGGTCATGAGGAGAGAATTCAGCTTTATCTGATTGACTCTCCTGCGTATCCGGTGGTGCTGGGTCTTCCCTGGTTGATGACTCATGACCCTATTATTGGGTGGCGAGAGAAAGCTCTTAAAGGGTGGTCTGCTCAATGTGAGGGGCGGTGTCTGGGTGTTTCCATAGGGGCGACCTCGGTGGAGAGTCCGAATCTAATGCCAGCACTGCAGATTCCCCCCGAGTATGAGGATTTGGCATTGGCGTTCAGTAAGACTAGGGCTGCGCAGCTGCCGCCTCATAGACGGGGGGATTGTGCGATAGATCTCCAGTCAGGCGCAGCTCTCCCGCGGAGCCATGTGTATCCCTTGTCTCAAGAGGAGAAGAAATCTATGGAGACATACATCTCTGAGTCTCTTAGACAGGGATACGTACGGCCCTCCGTTTCACCCGTTTCCTCAAGTTTCTTTTTTGTGAAGAAGAAGGATGGAGGTCTGCGGCCGTGTATTGATTACCGCGGTCTCAATCAGATCACAGTGAAGTACAGCTATCCACTTCCTCTGATTGCGACTATGACGGAGTCACTGCACGGTGCGCAGTTCTTTACAAAATTGGATCTTAGGAGCGCATATAACTTGGTGCGCATCCGAAAGGGCGATGAATGGAAGACAGCGTTTAGCACGACTTCCGGGCACTACGAGTATCTAGTCATGCCATATGGGTTGATGAATGCTCCCTCAGTCTTCCAATCCTTCGTTGATGAGATTTTCCGGGACATGCAGGGACAGGGAGTGGTTGTGTACATCGACGACATTCTGGTGTATAGTCCTACCCGTGCTGAGCATGTAGCCCTGGTGCGCCGAGTATTGCGGAGGCTGTTGGAGCATGACCTATATGTCAAGGCAGAGAAATGTCTGTTTTTTCAGAAGTCGGTCTCCTTTCTGGGTTACCAGTTATCTGCGTCAGGGGTGAAGATGGAGGTAGACCGGGTGTCAGCTGTGCGTAATTGGCAGACCCCAACCACTGTGAAGGAGGTGCAACGGTTCTTGGGTTTTGCGAATTACTACCGGAGGTTTATCCGGGGTTTTGGACATGTGGCAGCTCCCATAACGTCTCTGTTAAAGGGGGGTCCGGTGCGCTTGCGGTGGTCAGCTGAGGCGGACAGGGCATTTGGGAGACTGAAGGACCTGTTTACCTCGGCGCCGGTGTTGGCGCATCCGGATCCCTCTTTACCGTTCCAAGTAGAGGTGGACGCGTCAGAGGCCGGGATAGGGGCCGTTCTTTCCCAGCGTTCTGGTACTCCACCTAAACTCCGTCCCTGTGCGTTCTACTCTAAGAAGCTCAGTCCGGCGGAGCGGAATTATGACGTAGGAGACAGGGAGCTGTTAGCCGTGGTACAGGCCCTAAAGGTGTGGCGGCATTGGCTCGAGGGGGCTCAACACCCTTTCCTCATTCAAACTGACCATCGTAACCTGGAGTACATCCGGGCAGCTAGGAGACTGAATCCTCGCCAGGCTCGTTGGACTATGTTCCTGGCCCGGTTTGTGTTTAAGATCACATACATCCCGGGGTCCCAGAACGGGAAGGCAGATGCTCTGTCCCGGCGGTATGACGCAGAGGAGAGGTCAGTTGAGTCCACGCCCATACTACCGGAGTCTTGTCTGGTTGCTCCGGTGGTGTGGGAGGTTGATGGTGAGATCGAGCGGGCGTTACGCACCGACCCGAGTCCTCCTCAGTGTCCTGTGGGTCGGACGTACGTTCCGCTCGAGATACGCGATCGCCTCATTTGTTGGGCTCATACGTCCCCCTCCTCTGGCCATCCGGGTATCGGCCGGACAGTGCACTGCCTTAGCACGAAGTACTGGTGGCCAACGTTAGCTAGGGATGTGAGGATTTATGTCTCCTCCTGTTCGGTGTGTGCCCAGTGTAAGGCGCCCAGACATTTGCCCAGGGGTAAGTTACAACCCCTGCCTATTCCACAACGACCCTGGTCCCACCTCTCGGTGGATTTTGTTACCGACCTTCCCCCCTCACAGGGGAATACTACCATCCTGGTCGTTGTGGATAGGTTTTCGAAGGCCTGTCGTCTCCTTCCCATGCCGGGTCTACCCACTGCCCTACAGACCGCTGAGGCTCTGTTCACCCATGTCTTCCGGCATTACGGGGTACCCGAGGATATAGTGTCTGACCGAGGCCCCCAGTTCACCTCTAGAGTGTGGAGGGCATTTATGGAACGGTTGGGGGTGTCGGTAAGCCTTACCTCGGGTTACCACCCGGAGAGTAATGGGCAGGTTGAACGTGTCAACCAGGATGTGGGTAGGTTTCTGAGGTCATACTGTCAGGGCCGGCCGGAGGAGTGGGCGAGATATGTGCCCTGGGCCGAGATGGCACAGAACTCTCTTCGCCACTCCTCCACCCAACTAACCCCGTTTCAGTGTGTGTTGGGGTACCAGCCGGTGCTGGCACCATGGCATGAGAGCCAGATCGAGGCCCCCGCTGTGGATGAGTGGGTAAGGCGCTCGGAGGAGACGTGGGACGCTGCACACGTCCATCTGCAGCGTGCCATACGTCGACAGAAGACGAGCGCCGACCTACACCGCAGTGAGGGGCCAGTGTACGCACCTGGAGATCGAGTCTGGCTCTCAACCAGAAACTTGCCCCTCCGCCTGCCCTGCCGGAAGCTGGGTCGGCGGTTTGTGGGGCCGTTTAAAGTCCTGAGGAGATTGAACGAGGTGAGTTATAGGTTAGAACTACCTGTTGACTACAAAAATATTAACCCCTCGTTCCATGTGTCTCTCCTCAGGCCGGTGGTAGCTGGTCCACTCCAGGACTTTGAGATTGAGGAGACTCCTCCGCCCCCGTTGGACATCGAGGGGGCTCCGGCGTACACCGTGAGGTCCATCCTGGATTCTAGACGCCGGATGGGGGGTCTTCAATATCTCGTGGAGTGGGAGGGGTACGGTCCGGAGGAGCGGTGCTGGGTGCCAAGGAGGGACGTGTTAGACCAGTCCCTACTGACCGATTTCCATCGGGGTCATCCTGCGCGCCCTGCTCCGCGTCGTCCGGGTCGTCCTCGAGCTCCGGGTCGGCGCACGGCTGGAGCCGCGCGTCAAGGGGGGGGTACTGTCACGGTTTCGGCCGAGGCTGCTCCTCTTCCTTGTTCGGGCGGACTTCGGCGGTCGTCGTCTCCGGAGTACTAGCTGCCACCGTTCGATGTTTCTTGTTCTTTTGGTTTTGTCTGTTCATAACACCTGTCCCTTATTTGTGTCTTGATTGTTCCCCTTATTTAGTTTGTTTGTTTGGGTCAGGTGTTATGCGTGATTGTTTTTGTCAGCCTGCCTCTTCGAGTTTGTTCTCTCGTTGTGTTGTAATTACGAGAGCTCGCACTGTGTGCGCTTTTCCTTGTTTTCTCGCACTGTGTATTTCGTGCGTAATTGTTCGCGCCACCCGGTTGGGTTGGCGACTTATACTTGTGTTTGGACTTAGTAAAGTTCTGTTGACGTCCTCCTGGTTTCCTGCGCCTGATTCCTATCATCCACCTACACCAGTCTGACATATATAACCTTTCTAACCAGGAGATCTCAATGAGAATGTGTTTTAAAGGGATACCTGACTCCTATATAACCTTTCTAACCAGGAGATCTCAATGAGAATGTGTTTTAAAGGGAGACCTGACCCCAATATAACCTTTCTAACCAGGAGATCCCATTGAGAATGTGTTTTAAACCACTTAGATGTCACACTCTTAGATATCCTGGTTTCCACGGACACAGAGCATGTTTTTTGAGCCTGTGTGATGTAGGATGTGAAATTTGAAACCACTGGGATGTCCGTCCTACCATTTTATTCGCTCTACTGAATGTCCATCAACTCCTGGCTTAACCCTACGTACACAGCCACTTACAAATGACATGCCTGCAATTCAGAGATCGACTTATAGTCATTCATCTTTAATAATGAATAGATTTTAAACAGAAAACACTTCATGTTTGCAGATAGACGGACGAGATTAATATGAGATGAAAGGCGAGTTCCTAACGAGTTCAGGAAGCCAAGCTAGAGCTCAGTGAGACGTTCACAGCGATGGGGGGCGGACATTTTGATCAGGAGAGACCTTTAGAAAATATGCAAATTTTCTCTAACGCTAAACATAGAAATATGTACTTTACAGTTAAAAGGAAGGTGAAATCTTAGTTAGTCGTTTTATAATTTGATTATACTATATTTAGAAAGCATATAAGTCATTTCAAGCCTTATTCACACAGTTTTGCTAAATAGGAAATACATAACAAAATATTTCATTTTTTAAATCATATTTGTACTGTGTACTTGAGCTTGTGTCCTCAAAAGTGTCCTCAGCTATTTTATAACTATTTTTACCAGGAAGGTAAGATTTGAACCTTTCTTGGAGTATGCAGCATTACTAGTTATTGTTTATGGCCCTCTCATGATAAATAATTACTTTTGGGGATTACGTAGATTATATTTTCGATTACATTTAGTTACATTTAACTGGTTAAAGGGATACCTGACGCCTATATAACCTTTCTAACCAGGAGATCCCATTGAAAATGTGTATTTAAGGGAGACCTGATTGAAATTTTGTCCGCCGGTTATTGTCATGCACATTTTTTGTCATGTCTAAAGAAACTTTATGGTATGAAGAAAATATATTTCAGAAGAACAGAATATGAGTTGGCCTACTGTATGTTATCTGGCTATGCTCCAAGCCATTGGGCTGTAGGCTTGTTCATTTAGCAGACAAGATATGCTTTTGTCCCGTGCCATTATTTGATATGATATGATCTTATAGTGAGAAGAATATAATTTAATTTAGCTGATGAAATAGAAAGGATATTTTTCCAATTCGGGAGCGAATGGGCATGTATAGTGGTAATGCGTTCTCTGGAAAATAATGAACGATGTTCCACATCATGCTAGCTAGTGGAGTGGAACTGACCTTCCACTCACTGAGTTGCATTATTTTCCAGAGAACGCATAGAGAACGCAAGTCGATTATCTATTTTATAACATGGCTATAATTTAACACATTTGCCACTAGAAATGTGTTAAATTGCAGTTAGAAACGTGTTCAACATCCACTGAAGTAGCTAGCGAGTTTACCAGATAACTACAGTTAGTTGCCGTGGTAATCAAACAAACAGACTTGCTAGTTTAGCGAACCAAACCATCAGTCCTAGCTTGCTAGTATGAAAATTGAATTCAACAATACCAATACGGTTTTCAATTCGACTTTCGCTTTCAAAAGCAGCTCAAACAAAACATGTAAAAACTGAACTATAGCCATTGAATTCTACTGTGCAAATATACCATGTGTTATAGGGAATTATAAACCGGGTGGGTTGGATACTGGATGCTGATTGGCTAAAACAGCATTTGGCTGTGTGTATGTGAGACTGTATACCATGACTGTTACGTTTAACCTTTTCACTTTTATATCGTTGCGGCTTTTCACCTCGATAAAATGGCTACGTCAACAATAGTTTGACATGCTGATGTAGAAAATAAGCATTTAGATTAATTTGCGAGAAACCCAAACGAAAAGAACATTGTGAAACAAACAAAGTGGGGAAGAAATGGGGATTAGCAGCTACTTTATTTTTTATTTTATTTCACCTTTATTTAACCAGGTAAGCCAGTTGAGAACAAGTTCTCATTTACAACTGCGACCTGGCCAAGATAAAGCAAAGCAGTGCGATAAAAACAACAACACAGAGTTACATATGGGGTAAAACAAAACATAAAGTCAAAAATACCACAGAAAATCTAGATATACAGTGTGTGCAAATGTAGCAAGTTATGGAGGTAAGGCAATAAATAGGCCATAGTGCAAAATAATTACAATTAGTATTAACACTGGAATGATAGATGTGCAAGAGATGATGTGCAAATAGAGATACTGGGGTGCAAATGAGCAAAATAAATAACAATATGGGGATGAGGTAGTTGAGTGGGCTAATTTCAGAAGGGCTGTGTACAGGTGCAGTGATCGGTAAGGTGCTCTGACAACTGATGCTTAAAGATAGTGAGGGAGATAAGAGTCTCCAGCTTCAGAGATTTGAGGACCAGCCAACAAGAGTGTACAGGTCACAGTGGTGGGTAGTATATGGGGTTTTGGTGATAAAACGGATGGCACTGTGATAGACTACATCCAATTTGCTGAGTAGAGTGTTGGAGGCTATTTTGTAAATGACATCGCCGAAGTGAAGGATCGGTAGGATAGTCAGTTTTACGAGGGCATGTTTGGCAGCATGAGTGAAGGAGGCTTTGTTGCGAAATAGGAAGCCGATTCTAGATTTAACTTTGGATTGGAGATGCTTAATGTGAGTCTGGAAGGAGAGTTTACAGTCTAACCAGACACCTAGGTATTTGTAGTTGTCCACATACTCTAGGTCAGACCCATCGAGAGTGGTGATTCTAGTCGGGTGGGCGGGTGCAAGCAGTGTTCGATTGAAGAGCATGCATTTAGTTTTACTAGTGTTTAAGAGCAGTTGGAGGCTACGGAAGGAGTGTTGTATGGCATTGAAGCTCGTTTGGAGGTTTGTTAACACAGTGTCCAATGAAGGGCCAGATGTATACAAAATGGTGTCGTCTGCGTAGAGGTGGATCTGAGAGTCACCAGCAGCAAGAGCGACATCATTGATATACACAGAGAAAAGAGTCGGCCCAAGAATTGAACCCTGTGGCACCCCCTTTGAGACTGCCATAGGTCCAGACAACAGGCCCTCCGATTTGACACATTGTGAACTCTATCTGAGAAGTAGTTGGTGAACCAGGCGAGGCAGTCATTTGAGAAACCAAGGCTATTAAGTCTGCCAATAAGAATGCGGTGGTTGACAGAGTCGAAAGCCTTGGCCAGGTCGATGAAGACGTCTGCACAGTACTGTCTATTATCGATCGCGGTTATAATATCGTTTAGGACCTTGAGCGTGGCTGAAGTGCGCCCATGACCAGCTCGGAAACCGGATTGCATAGCGGAGAAGGTACGGTGGGATTTGAAATGGTCGGTGATCTGTTTGTTAACTTGGCTTTCAAAAACTTTCGAAAGGCAGGGCAGGATGGATATAGGTCTGTAACAGTTTGGATCTAGAGTGTCACCCCCTTTGAAGAGGGGGATGACCACGGCAGCTTTCTAATTTCTGGGGATCTCAGACATTACGAAAGAGAGGTTGAACAGCCTAGTAATAGGGGTTGAGACAATTTCTGCGTCTATTTTTAGAAAGAAAGGGTCCAGATTGTCTAGCCCAGATGATTTGCAGGGGTCCAGATTTTTGCAGCTGTTTCAGAACATCAGCTGTCTGAATTTGTGTGAAGGAGAAGCGGGGGGGGGGGGGGGGGGGCATGGGCAAGTTGCAGCGGAGGGTGCAGAGTTGGTGGCCAGGGTAGTGGTAGCCAGGTGGAAAGCATGGCCAGCCGTAGCAAAATACTTGTTGACATTCTCGATTATTGTAGATTTATCGGTGTTTCCTAGCCTCAGTGCAGTGGGCAGCTGGGAGGAAGTGCTCTTATTCTCCATGGACTTTACAGTCTCCCAAAACTTTTTGGAGTTAGTGCTACAGAATGCAAAATTTCTGTTTGAAAAAGCTAGCCTTTTGCTTTCCTAACTGCTTGTGTATATTGGTTCCTAACTTCCCTGAAAAGTTGCATATTGCGGGGGGGCTATTCGATGTACACAATGTACACAGTCTACGCTGTACTCAGAGCTGGTTTGAACCGACATATCAATGACCCCCCCTCAGTCTGGCATGGAGTGTACAGAAGGACCCTGAATTCACAACGAGCAACAACGTGTCTGTCGGCGTAATTAAAAAGTTGTGGAAAGAGGGGCGCGACAAAACTGCCCACACCAGTGAACGGCTACATTTGGTATGTAACTGTTAGCTAGCTAAATCATTCTAATGTACCCTGACAATATAATCGGTAGCTATGTAGGACTAACTATTAGCTAACTGTGATGAGTGTGATGGAAGGAGTCAGGCGCAGGAGGTTAATCACCGAATACAGAGTTTATTCCTTCGTTACACAACATACGCTGGAATAGCGACAAACGAAACAGGCACAGGGGAAACTATCGACCCTGGCAATACACTGTAACGGTATCTCCATACAATACATAGGCACAGGGGAAATATCTACCCTGGCAACAAAATGGTACGAGTAGCTCCACCGAGCTACACTACGCTCCCATACAAACAATCACCCACAAGGACAAGGGGGCAGAGGGAACACTTATACACGGACTAATGAGGGGATTAGAACCAGGTGTGTGTGATTGACAAGACAAGACAAATGTGATGATAATTGGGGGCGGCAGTGGTTAGTAAGCCGGTGACGACGAACGCCGAAGCCTGCCCGAACAAGGAGGGGAGGCAGCCTCGGGCAGAAGTCGTGACACTAACGTTATTTTGTCTTATGTTTCAGGTACACAAAAGAGCCGATAGGAGTGAACACCCTCGCAACAATGCTGCCAAAGATCTGCAAAATAGCTGGCCCGTTGCAGATTTACACAAACCACCGCCTTCGAACCGCCAAGAACCGAATCGATCCAGAAACTGTCGGATGACAAAGGTACAAGAAATACTGTCTGTCAGAGGACACAGATACGAAATACGAATATGAAACGAATCCTCTCTTCAGAGTTACTGGAGGCCAAATCTGGAAGCGGTGGAGCACAATTCTCTCTGTCAACACAGCAGCAGCTCCCCCAGCTAAAAGAACGGCATCCATTTCCAGCAGCGTGGAGCCAACAAACGACAACATGGGCAAGCCAACAACAAACGATAACATGGGGACAATTTCTTCATTCATGCACAATAAATGGCAACGTTCAGATCAACATCAATACATAATTGGCATGTGTTAGTCACTCTAGAAGTGGCGCTAATGCTCCGTTTTTGCATACATTTAATGTAAGCTTGCTAGCTAGCCTGTGGTTGTTGCATAGCAACTAGTCTAGCAACAAGACTTTTGTCCAGACTACTTTTTCTGGCGGAATGTATTTAACATGAATTTATTTATTATGGCAACATTTTCAATTGAGTTGAGTACTTCATTGCCTCACTGTGTTGGCAACCGGTTTATAACAGCAATACGGCACCTCGGGGGGTTTGTGGTATATGGCCAATATACCACGGCTAAGGGCTGTATCCAGGCACTCCGCGTTGTGTCGTGCTTAAGAACAACCCTTAGCCGTGGTATATTGGCCGTATACCACACCCCCTCTCGGGCCTTACTGCTTAAATAATGCATGCTCTAGAATGCCCTTCAAGCCAATCAGAAAGCAGTATTCAACAATGCCATTGTATAAGTTGAGCATGAAAGTGATCATTTGAGTTATTTGGCAACTTTTAGTTGTGAATGATACAAACCTTAGAATGTGTTAGAAATCAAAACAGATATGGGCTGCATGATGCGACTATAGGCTTTTGATGATTTGAGAAAGTCGCAAAATAAAAGCTTGCATCAGGCTGCACACGCTGTTCTCTCATCAAGTGATCATATTTTCACCCATCAGACTATTCTCAATTTAATCTTGTCTTTACTAATATGTAAAAATTAGTTTAAATTTCGAATGCCAACATTATCAAACGGGCAGGAATAGGGGCAGGGTAAAAAAATACACGTCATCTGTATGCACTCTGAAGGAGGCCATGGGCTTTCCCTCCGGTCCATTCATCAATGATGCTGGGTAGGCCGCTTCGGGTTTATAGCGGAGCACGTGCTTAATATGAGCAGCTGAGAAAGAAATATAAGAACACTTATTTCACTCCACGCATCAACCACTGTTTGAGGAGCACGCTCTCGCTCTGCATGCCACGGGCTCTCCAACCCTGTTCCTGCAACTACCCCAGTGCTTAATTTGGGAAACCAAGTGAAATCAGTTCGGGAACATCGATAGTTTTCGCAAACTAAACATATTTCACTAAACTGTTGACAGCCCCTCTATGCGCTTGAGAAAGGAATGAAGGAGAGAGGGGAGGAGATGGAAACGCACGATGGTGAGATATTACTGTAGCTAAAGGTAATGTGTCAGCCTATTAATTATGAAAACATAAAAAATGTCCTATTACTAGGCTATTCAAAATCAAATACAAATTCGCTGTAATTGTAGGCTAACTCTGTAATCCGCCCTGCACAATCAATGACCCAACAGCATGGCCTAGGCCTATACCTTCTCTCCCAATGAACCAACAGCATGGCCTATACCTTCTCTCCCAATGAACCAACAGCATGGCCTAGACCTATACCTTCTCTCCCAATGAACCAACAGCATGGCCTAGACCTATACCTTCTCTCCCAATGAACCAACAGCATGGCCTAGGCCTATACCTTCTCTCCCAATGAACCAACAGCATGGCCTAGACCTATACCTTCTCTCCCAATGAACCAACAGCATGGCCTAGACCTATACCTTCTCTCCCAATGAACCAACAGTATGGCCTAGACCTATACCTTCTCTCCCAATGAACCAACAGCATGGCCTAGACCTATACCTTCTCTCCCAATGAACCAACAGCATGGCCTAGACCTATACCTTCTCTCCCAATGAACCAACAGCATGGCCTAACCCTATACCTTCTCTCCCAATGAACCAACAGCATGGCCTAGGCCTATACCTTCTCTCCCAATGAACCAACAGCATGGCCTAGGCCTATACCTTCTCTCCCAATGAACCAACAGCATGGCCTAGACCTATACCTTCTCTCCCAATGAACCAACAGCATGGCCTAGACCTTCTCTCCCAAGGAACCAACAGCATGGCCTAGACCTATACCTTCTCTCCCAATGAACCAACAGCATGGCCTAGACCTATACCTTCTCTCCCAATGAACCAACAGCATGGCCTAGGCCTATACCTTCTCTCCCAATGAACCAACAGCATGGCCTAGACCTATACCTTCTCTCCCAATGAACCAACAGCATGGCCTAGACCTATACCTTCTCTCCCAATGAACCAACAGCATGGCCTAGACCTATACCTTCTCTCCCAATGAACCAACAGCATGGCCTAGGCCTATACCTTCTCTCCCAATGAATCAACAGCATGGCCTAGACCTTCTCTCCCAATGAACCAACAGCATGGCCTAGACCTATACCTTCTCTCCCAATGAACCAACAGCATGGCCTAGGCCTATACCTTCTCTCCCAATGAACCAACAGCATGGCCTAGACCTTCTCTCCCAATGAACCAACAGCATGGCCTAGACCTATACCTTCTCTCCCAATGAACCAACAGCATGGCCTAGACCTATACCTTCTCTCCCAATGAACCAACAGCATGGCCTAGACCTATACCTTCTCTCCCAATGAACCAACAGCATGGCCTAGACCTATACCTTCTCTCCCAATGAACCAACAGCATGGCCTAGGCCTATACCTTCTCTCCCAATGAACCAACAGCATGGCCTAGGCCTATACCTTCTCTCCCAATGAACCAACAGCATGGCCTAGGCCTATACCTTCTCTCCCAATGAACCAACAGCATGGCCTAGGCCTATACCTTCTCTCCCAATGAACCAACAGCATGGCCTAGACCTATACCTTCTCTCCCAATGAACCAACAGCATGGCCTAGACCTTCTCTCCCAAGGAACCAACAACATGGCCTAGACCTATACCTTCTCTCCCAATGAACCAACAGCATGGCCTAGACCTATACCTTCTCTCCCAATGAACCAACAGCATGGCCTAGGCCTATACCTTCTCTCCCAATGAACCAACAGCATGGCCTAGACCTATACCTTCTCTCCCAATGAACCAACAGCATGGCCTAGACCTATACCTTCTCTCCCAATGAACCAACAGCATGGCCTAGACCTATACCTTCTCTCCCAATGAACCAACAGCATGGCCTAGGCCTATACCTTCTCTCCCAATGAATCAACAGCATGGCCTAGACCTTCTCTCCCAATGAACCAACAGCATGGCCTAGACCTATACCTTCTCTCCCAATGAACCAACAGCATGGCCTAGGCCTATACCTTCTCTCCCAATGAACCAACAGCATGGCCTAGACCTTCTCTCCCAATGAACCAACAGCATGGCCTAGACCTATACCTTCTCTCCCAATGAACCAACAGCATGGCCTAGACCTATACCTTCTCTCCCAATGAACCAACAGCATGGCCTAGACCTATACCTTCTCTCCCAATGAACCAACAGCATGGCCTAGACCTATACCTTCTCTCCCAATGAACCAACAGCATGGCCTAGGCCTATACCTTCTCTCCCAATGAACCAACAGCATGGCCTAGACCTATACCTTCTCTCCCAATGAACCAACAGCATGGCCTAGACCTATACCTTCTCTCCCAATGAACCAACAGCATGGCCTAGGCCTATACCTTCTCTCCCAATGAACCAACAGCATGGCCTAGACCTATACCTTCTCTCCCAATGAACCAACAGCATGGCCTAGGCCTATACCTTCTCTCCCAATGAACCAACAGCATGGCCTAGACCTATACCTTCTCTCCCAATGAACCAACAGCATGGCCTAGGCCTATACCTTCTCTCCCAATGAACCAACAGCATGGCCTAGACCTATACCTTCTCTCCCAATGAACCAACAGCATGGCCTAGGCCTATACCTTCTCTCCCAATGAACCAACAGCATGGCCTAGACCTATACCTTCTCTCCCAATGAACCAACAGCATGGCCTAGACCTATACCTTCTCTCCCAATGAACCAACAGCATGGCCTAGACCTATACCTTCTCTCCCAATGAACCAACAGCATGGCCTAGGCCTATACCTTCTCTCCCAATGAACCAACAGCATGGCCTAGGCCTATACCTTCTCTCCCAATGAACCAACAGCATGGCCTAGACCTATACCTTCTCTCCCAATGAACCAACAGCATGGCCTAGACCTATACCTTCTCTCCCAATGAACCAACAGCATGGCCTAGACCTATACCTTCTCTCCCAATGAACCAACAGCATGGCCTAGGCCTATACCTTCTCTCCCAATGAACCAACAGCATGGCCTAGACCTATACCTTCTCTCCCAGACTCATGGATAGAAAGTTTGCAGCGTAGCATAAGGTAACCAGTCCATCCAGAGTGCATAATAGCACAATCCACAACCAAAGGCAATTACTAGAATGTGTTTAATTTTGGAGTGTAGGCTAGTCCAATTATGTACCAAATACATCTTAAATCAATGTTGTTGTTGTTGTTGTTTTTTTGGGAGGGGGGGGGGGGTTCTGCCATGTGTAATATGCAGTAGGCTATGTATTGTATAAAGGCACAATCCCCCCAAAAATGATTCAGGTTTTCTTGGGGGGGAGGGGGGGGGGGGGGGGGGGGGGGCTTGGGCTCATATGCCTATGCAAATGCATAAGCTCTAATATGCATATGGGTGTTGTGAATGAATCATCACCTTAGAAAGCGCTGTCCATTTCGTTGTGTTAAGCTTTGAAGCAACATCCACAAGGACCATGTTTTCCACTCAGTTTCAACCTGCTGTTGAACTTCTTTCTTCAAAATTGATCATCACAGTGAGGTGAATTTTTAAAAGCTAGATGCTGTTTTGATGTGATTTTCATTGACGTCAGAGTGGTTAGAGGGACAATAGAGCCCTGAGTACCAGGCCATTAGGACCTGATGGTTAGAGGGACAATAGAGCCCTGAGTACCAGGCCATTAGGACCTGATGGTTAGAGGGACAATAGAGCCCTGAGTACCAGGCCATTAGGACCTGATGGGTAGAGGGACAATAGAGCCCTGAGTACCAGGCCATTAGGACCTGATGGGTAGAGGGACAATAGAGCCCTGAGTACCAGGCCATTAGGACCTGATGGTTAGAGGGACAATAGAGCCCTGAGTACCAGGCCATTAGGACCTAGAGGGACAATAGAGCCCTGAGTACCAGGCCATTAGGACCTGATGGTTAGAGGGACAATAGAGCCCTGAGTACCAGGCCATTAGGACCTGATGGGTAGAGGGACAATAGAGCCCTGAGTACCAGGCCATTAGGACCTGATGGGTAGAGGGACAATAGAGCCCTGAGTACCAGGCCATTAGGACCTGATGGGTAGAGGGACAATAGAGCCCTGAGTACCAGGCCATTAGCGACCTGATGGGTACTACCAAACCATATCCATAAGAGGAGATTACAGTGACTCAACGATCACGTGGTATTTTACTGCGGTCATGACTCGTGACCGCCGGTGTGGCTGTAATACGCTCACTGCAACAGCCCTAGACCTCACCCCTATATTCACTATACTCAGGAGAGAGTGTTTCCTTCCTCACTGTCAACCTGTTTAACTGGGCTTTATATGAGGAGGTTTTTCGGTCCTGGACTTTAGTGAAGCATATCGTCTTGGACGGGACTTCTGATTGTAACCTCACAGAAACTAAAGGCTTTATGTCACAGTGGGAGGTAGTGGGCTGGCCCTGTAACCACCACAGGGTTGCCGGTTCAAACCCACGGTTGGTGGAACCCCATTAGGTCGCTATATGAATATTACGACAAGGTGGAACAAAATCAAAACAATAAATGATTTTGCCGTATGCTGTGCAGAGCCAGTGGTCTAGCAGTAATGCTCCCAGCTGGTCACGTTTGCTACTGCCCTCAGGAAACCATGGTTCAATACCTGGTTCCACCCTTCCTAATGGTCTCCCGTTTGCCACTGTTTCCAACTTGTCTAGACATTTTTTTTTTTTTTTTTTTTTTTTTTTTAAAGGGTGTTACACAAATCTGGATGGGACTAAATTCAGAGGTGATGAGAGAACTAATTTGGTTTTAGTGTAATTGGAGGGGTATCTGTCCAAATCAAAGTAAATACCAGGGTTAAGGTAAATGCCATTTCAATTCCAGGCAATTCAGAGAGTAAAACCAAATTCCAAATTCTCCTCATTGAAAACGCTTTGAAAATAACTGGAATTGGAATTTCAGTGTAGGCCTCAGCATCCTAAATTTAATGGAATTTAAACGGAATTGACCCCAACCTTGGTAAATACAGTAAAGGTTGTAGAGGAGTGACTTTGGGGGACTTCAGACGCGTTGACGGTTAACAGAGACACCAGCAGTTCGCATGTCTAGCATCACGTTGGTGAAAACGGAACCTTCAATGTTTCTATATATCTGGCAGCTGTGCACACACACTCACACATGCGCACACGCACACACAGTCACACAGAAACAAACTCGCCAGCACACACACACACATGCGAACACACTCACTCAGGTCTGGATTCAAAGACTACTTTTCTAAACACCCATATGATATTGAACGGAACTACCCCCTCTGTCATACAGTTCCATTCACTTCTAATGGCCAATTACACTTCACCTGGAGTTGACAATGTACAGTATCCGTTGGGAATGTGCTGTATCTGGTGGTATGTGTTTCCTGGAAATCACCCTGGTGTTCTGATTAATCCTGTATCCTGACTGATCCTGTGTCCTGACTGATCCTGTGTCCTGACTGATCCTGTGTCCTGACTGATTCTGTGTCCTGACTGATCCTGTGTCCTGACTGATCCTGTGTCCTGACTGATCCTGTGTCCTCCTGACTGATCCTGTGTCCTGACTGATCCTGTGTCCTGACTGATTCTGTGTCCTGACTGATCCTGTGTCCTGACTGATGCTGTGTCCTGACTGATCCTGTGTCCTGACTGATTCTGTGTCCTGACTGATCCTGTGTCCTGACTGATTCAATGTCCTCCTGACTAATCCTGTATCCTGACTGATTCTGTGTCCTGACTGATCCTGTGTCCTGACTGATTCTGTGTCCTCCTGACTGATCCTGTGTCCTGACTGATTCTGTCCTGACTGATTCTGTGTCCTGACTGATCCTGTGTCCTGACTGATCCTGTGTCCTGACTGATGCTGTGTCCTGACTGATCCTTTGTCCTGACTGATCCTGTGTCCTGACTGATCCTTTGTCCTGACTGATCCTGTGTCCTGACTGATCCTGTGTCCTGACTGATCCTGTGTCCTGACTGATCCTGTGTCCTGACTGATCCTGTGTCCTGACTGATCCTGTGTCCTGACTGATTCTGTGTCCTCCTGACTGATCCTGTGTCCTGACTGATTCTGTGTCCTGACTGATCCTGTGTCCTGACTGATTCTGTGTCCTGACTGATCCTGTCTCCTGACTGATGCTGTGTCCTGACTGATCCTTTGTCCTGACTGATCCTGTGTCCTGACTGATTCTGTGTCCTGACTGATCCTGTGTCCTGACTGATGCTGTGTCCTGACTGATCCTGTGTCCTGACTGATCCTGTGTCCTGACTGATCCTGTGTCCACCTGTGTGGCTAATATTGTTATCCTCCTGTATCCTTCTGCTCTGACCTATAGGTTGCCAGCATACGTAGCCCACCTGGCAACTATTTTACGATCACAAAGAGAGATGGGGGGGGGGGGGGGAGAGATGGAGAGAGGGAGAGAGAGAGAGAGGGAGAGCAGGAGAGAGAGAGAGAGAGAGAGAGAGAGAGGGAGAGAGAGAGAGAGAGAGAGAGAGAGAGAGAGAGAGAGAGAGAGAGGGAGAGAGACAGTGAGAGAGAGAGAGAGAGAGAGAGAGAGAGAGAGAGAGAGAGAGAGAGAGAGAGAGAGAGAGAGAGAGAGAGAGAGAGAGAGAGAGAGAGAGGGAGGGAGAGGGAGGGAGAGGGAGAGGGAGAGGGAGAGGGAGAGGGAGAGGGA